>NC_082655.1:28033518-28336548 GCF_028023285.1 Balaenoptera ricei
AATTTTTTTGAAGGGGAGAATTCACTTAGGACATGAAATACTCAAGTAAGATACTAAGGGATATGGTTGAGACACCATTCCAAAAGACTACTGTTATTTCCACCACAAGGGAACTAAATTAAGATCTCATTTAATTATTACATCCAGCTCATTGTAAAGTTCAATTATCCAAATCTCTCAGACTCATATCCTGTTCCAAAGAGGTAAGACTCCAGCTGGGGTCTCCCCAGCAATAAAATAGAAACTCTGGTTCAGGTTCCCCGGACTGAAAGCCTAACTATAACACTTGCTGTCAGCTGGAAGATCTACGTAATCTTCATATTGTTCTTTAAATTCCTTTCAGAAGATTTTATTGTGATTTTTCAAAGCCTAGCCTACCCACACACACACATACACACACACATTCCTATGTTATACTCAATATTATCTCACATATGATATATACTATATATATATACACAATATACAATGTATATATGTCTACATCCTTCTCTTATACAATATAATCTCATATCTTTAAGAAATATGTCCATAACTCAAATTTAATAATACAAACTTTTATATAGATTCATCCTACCTCAGAGATGGCGAACAGGTTCTACTGAAGGGCTGCCGTGGCACTGTGTTAAGAAAACTTGTGAGGTGCCTTTGAGCACATAAGAACGAGAGAAAAATAATCCTTTAGTGATGTTGGCCTTGGATACTGGAGGTGAAATGGTGAATGTGGGTCAACTTATTTGCCATCCCTGTCCCTTAAGAATTTCATACATTCATAAATTTCTTAAATGCAATCTTGCCCAAAGCTTACCACAGGTAAATGGGCAGTGATTGGCTCTCCTAAGAACTGAGGCAGGTAGAAAAGTTCTTAATGGGGACAACCTTGATGGAGAAGATAAGAACAATAACTTACATTTGCAAAGCACTTTATTGATTCTAAAGTATCTCCATGGATATTATCTCACTGAATCTCACAACTTCCTTTACTTTATAGATTTCAAAGCCGAGCTCAGCAGTGGTTCAACCATGGCCCATTTTGGCAGATATTAAATGCAGAGGGTTTGACTCCCAGTTTTGATACTTCCACAGACAAAAGCAGCGTCCTAGGTTATCGGGGGTAGCCCACTGTTCTGAGGTTAAGAGTGATTATGTGTAACCACTCATCATTTTACCCATTCATGTAATCAACATTCATCAAGTTCCTACTGTATGCAAGGCACAATCACAGAGATTATGAGAAGTTGTTTGAAAAGTTGTTACAAGATGTTTTGGAGAAACATGTTACAGTATAAGGCAAGAACTTATTACAAGTATTTTTTTAAATGGTCACTGTAGTAAATATATAAATATCACCTCCCATGGGCCAGGCACTATGCTAGGTGCCAGAGATACATATAAGAAAAAAAGAAATCCCTAATGCTAAGGGAGCTCACAGGCATTTTTTTCTCAGTTCCTTAAATTAATTCCCTTAATTCCCAATCATTCTAATACCGATTTGATTTCCTGGGAAGTGTGTTAAACCTGAGAATTTGATTTATTTGGTTTAGAATGGGCTCCAGAAATCAAAATTTTTAAAGCCCCAAAATATCTCTGTTGCAGCCAGTACTGGTCTATGAACTTCACTATGAAAAACGTATTATTAACCCTGTCAAAGAGCCACACTGGTTGTATAAAATGTAGGAACCTGGTTTACTGGTTCCCAGTCTGCTAATCTCCAAAAAAGTGAATACCTAGGGTGTTCTTCCATCCAGGCCTCCCTGATCAGTGCCAGTTTGAAATAGTCTGTAAACTGAAAACATTAATCCCATAAACCTCAACAATTTGGTGATGATGGTCTGTATCTATACCTATATCTGTTCCTGTATCTATGTCTACGTGTGTATGTGTGTATAACCATACTGTGCAAAATACCTGGGTGCTTTAATATTGTTCAATACCTTTTGAATAATCTTTATAACTACAACTGACCTACAATATAATGCCTTGGTCACACCCTTATGCTCACACATGCATAATCAACAATCTTGGGGGCTGCCCTAATCCTTTCATACCTATATCTTAGAAACTTGCTATTTTCCTACTTATTTTCCCCTTAACAATGACCTTGGTAGCCTTATTTTCTTGATTTATTTTGCATAAAATTGTTAAAGACACTCAATTTTAATTTGGTGTAAACCTCCCCGTTTGCATGAAAACATGGCACTGCACATGAGTATCTACGTTTTAGCAGACAACTGCATAGTGCAGCCATATGATGTAATGTATGAAGTTCTGTGGAAAAATCAAGTTGTAAAGTTTTAACAAAAAATACATGTATTATACATATGTATATGTATAACACATACATTCATTAAAAATGCAGGAAATTTTGGGACTTCCTTAGTGGAGCAGTGGTTAAGAACGCATTATTCCCTGCCAATGAGGGAACATGGGTTCGAGCCCTGGTCCGGGAAGATCCCACATGCCGCAGAGCAGCTAAGCCCGTGCGCCACAACTACTGAGCCCGCGCCACAAGTACTGGGCCCGCGCCACAACTACTGAAGCCTGTGCACCTAGAGCCTGTGCTCGGCAACAAGAGAAGCCACCACAATGAGAAGCCCACGCACCGCAACAAAGAGTAGCCCCCGCTCGCTGCAACTAGAGAAAGCCTGTGCGCAACAACGAAGACCCAACACAGCCAAAAAATAAACAAATTAATTAATTATTTTAAAAAAGAATAACTTTAAAAAAATGCAGGAAATTTTATAATAATGATTACCTCAGAGAATGGGATAGAAGTAATTTTATTTTTCTGGGTTTTTTTGCACTTACGTATTTTCTAAATTTTCTATAATGTATTTGTGATCAGAAAAAGGTATTATTTTAAAAGATAGTATATTCAGTATTTTTCATTTTATTTTAAAAGTTATATAAGAAGAATATACACATGAATGTTATTAGTATTTATCTTTGAGAGATTATGAATGATTTGTTTTTCTTCTTGGTGCTTTTCTACATTTTTAAATTTTCTATAATATGCTTGTGCATTTTTACTGTAAAAAATAAAACAGAACTACAAGGAAAATCCAATGTTGAACTAATAGAAATTATTCTCCAAAGGTAGAACAGTAAGTCATTGTGAAACAGTAAGTCATTGTGAAACCTGAAGTCATTTGGGGGCATTAGAGAGCCTTTTAGGTCACAGACTTCACTCTGAATACCTGAAGTCATTCAGGCCTAATCTCTGGCCTCATTATTTCTTCCTCTAAATTAAAAGAATTTTTATCTAAGAACAAATTCCTTTGGGCAAGATATAGCAACTGCTCCCAGAGTACTAAATAAAGATTATTGTGAAAACAGTGAAAAATAAATCTTTTAAAACACACAAAAATTAAAAGATACATAAAAATAGGCTCTCAAGATAATTTTGATAAGAAAATCTAAATTGAATGATGGCTTTACACAACTTTCTTAAATACAGAATTATGTCACCTAAGTTCAACTCAGAAGTTGGGGGTATAATGCATTAATGAAAACCCGTTTCTGCAGAGAGGTCAATAGTCCCTTCTCATCACAACAGTTATTGAATGGATTTGAGGTACACGTTTGGGTCTTAGTGAAAGGAATAACGGTGTGGTCATGAACACCTTCATTTTAAAATGGCGGACATGACTGAACCTCAAGATGAGAAAAGATTCCCCATCCCCTTTGAGAAGACACTGTTGCTATGGTGATGGTCTGCTAGCCTATAGCTGAACATCTTCAGGTGGCTTTGGTTTGTGGGGACAAGTTAAGACATGTTCGAACCACCCCACCTACACAGCAACCTGACCAAAGAAAACCCTTTACAGTTAAGAACAAATTACCCACTTTTAAAAAAACTCCGTGGCTTGGAAGCTGTCTATGTGATGAAAACTCCCAAACGTTTATCTCCAACCTTTGAGCTTCAGACTTCCATAGCTTCCATAGCTCCATTTGGATGCCTGATTATTATTTGACATTCACATGACCAAAACAGAACTAATCATTTCTCCCATTCTCATCCCAACCATCACAATCACATCTTGCCCCACCAAAGTAAACTGCACTCCCATTCACTCAGTTGACCAAAAACCTTGGCATCATAACCACATTGTCTATTTTAACTTCTCTAAAACACTTATCAATGCCTGAAATGATTTGTTTGTTCATATATCTTTTATCTGACTCTATTAGAATATCAGACTTTGCACAGCAGAAATGAAAACTGTTTTGTTCACCACTACATTTCCAGCATCTAAAAGAGTGCCTGATATATAGTAGGTACTCAAAAAATAGTTATTGACTGATTCTGCCTCGTCCGATGGTATCACTTTCTTATTTTAGAATTTTCAACAGTATTCTTAAGAATGTGATGTGACTGTAGACTATTTATTTCCTCTGAGCATTTGTTTCTCCACTTATAAGATGGAAGATATTAAATAACCTACACATTTTCCATTTATGCTAAAACTTCATAACTGTGATCAAAGCTTACATGAATTATAAAATATTCCTTTTCCACTCAGCTCACTATGTGATTTCCATTTAGCTCCTTTCTTGTTGTCATATACAAGAATGTATATGTAGTCATAGTTCTCAAAGCATTTTTGTTTCCATTATTTCCTTTGGCACCTCAAACTCCTGAAGCATTATACTTCCTACTTCCATTTAACAGATGAAGAACTATAGTCACAGAGAGGGTGTACAGTTTGTTTAAACTCACCATGCATCTCCTTTCCCTAACACAATCTGTTATGAATAAAAGTTGTTGGCTTGGCTAATACTTTAAATATTTTATATTCACAGTGTAGCTCTAGGAATTATAATACATAATTTTTCTTCCAAATATTTTAAATAAATATTCATCATCATATGTGTGCTTTAAGGGAGTCTAACACAGTTTTCCAATCTTCCCAAGGATTTTGATTAGACTTTCTACAAGAAAAGACAAAGCTACTTGTCTTTTGTTTGAGTTGAGTGACATAAGTTGACCAAATCCACTCCCTGTCCATCCTTCAGTAGCATCTAATATTTCTCCCATTTGACTATTCCTTTGAATAAAGGCATTGCCTCCAGAAAGCCCCAGCAGTGAACAGGAATACAGAATAATCAGAAAGATTTGGGTTCAAATCCTCACTCCAACATTTACTAGCTTTATTATTGTAAACAAGTCATCGACCTCCTTTTCTTCATCAGTAAAGTGTGACAACTTCTTAAGGAAAATGTAATAATTAACTTAGATGATATGAATTGGTGCCTGGTACATAGTACATACTCAGCAAATATGAGTTTTTCCCCATTCTGGTAACTTAGAGGAGTAACATATCAATCTAATAAAACTTAAATAAGCTTTATGGAAATGTAAAGAGGATGAGGAAAAACAAAATAGGTCTGGAATACAGTACTGAGTAAATGTTGTTGAATGAATAAATAAATTATAGACAGGTACTAGCTCTATATATTTTGATAAAAGCTGTGAGGAACTAAACTTCAAATATTCTTAGCACAAGACAATTACAGTTTAGCCCCAGAAAAGAAAAGCTGGTATTTCTTTGCAGTCACTTTAACTGAATGTGTTTTCCTTTAACTCTGGGTTTCTGAAAGGACCATGTGGCTTCTGTGCATCATTTGAACCTTCCCAACTTGTGAGCTAGTTATTTAACATTATTCTCAAGTCTAGAGAAACCAAACAAGAATTTTCTCTAGTCTAATTCAAATCTAGTATCTAGCAAGAAACAAGCAGGTAAGAGAGAAAGACTTTTTTAACCCAAGAACTGAGGAAGCATGATTGACACAACATCTCAAAGGCTGGACTAGTTAATCTTTTAAAGTGTCTTCTATCGCCAAGATTCTATAAACCCCCTGGTTTAACCCTTTCTTCTAAAATGAATTCTACAACAGTTTCTATAATTACACTGTATTTTTGTAATATGTCCAGGTAAGTGTGAATTCAGTGGCTTGTGCTTTGATATTCATCTAGAGATATTTATTGTAACCTTAATTGCAGAAGGTCATCTTACAGAAGATGCATTGTGGAGGATTTATGTTGACCATGAGTAAGAAAGTAAGCTTGTGGAGACAACTCCCCCACCCCATTTGTTCCACAGCAGTCAGCACTGCACCCACTCTGATGAAAACCATTCCTATCAGGACTTTCCCCTCTCCTCTTCCCATCTTCTGGTCCACGTGACACTTCCCACTCAGAAAATCAGCATCAGTGCCATACCACCCTTCCCCCTCTCCCACTTTACCACCCCATACCCACCCGATCCCACCCCACCTCGAATGCACACACGCTCCCAGTGCTCTGAAGGCTTCAGAATAAAACTATGATGACATTTCCTTCCAAAAAGGTGGGAATACCTCCTTTAAAGGAAGCTGTAAACTTGCAAGGGCATGAGACTCGTTATCATTATCTTACATTTCCATGGCACTCTAATATTAACTTTCTTTTTTTAGCTTCACAACAATCTTCTAAGAAACTAGGAGGGATTCAAAGGAAATAACCCAGGAATATGTGATGCAGAAGGCCTGGAATCCTGGATTATGGAGAGAAGGAAGAGAGAAAACCAAATTCCCAGGACACAGTCCCAAGAGACCACGAGCTGGTGAAGAAAATGCTGATGCAGACAGCAGTTCTGAGGAGGAGCCAAAGGGATGGACTGATCTCTGCTACAAAAAAGTCAAGGAAGGCTTCAACTCACTGGTGACCTTGAATGCAGGTGAAGAGAGAGGCGCAGTGTACAAGGTACATACTAAGATCTAGTAATGTCAAGGTTTGTCAAAAGAAGAATTTTTGTTGTGAGGGAGTTCCATTATGTTATGAATCTGCATTTTTCATGGAGGAAGGGGTTTCCAAGACTTAGAAAACACCAGAGAGAAGAAATCTTAGAGACTAAGCCTTTACGATCAGAGAGAAGTAGAAGGGATCACCAGAGGAAAAGGAGCTGAAACGACAGAATAAAACATTTCATACATTTAACATGTGCCAAATTAAGTAATGTGAGACTGATGGGTTTCAATTGTATAAACTCTGCACTGCCAAGTTCTCACACACAGAAATAGAAGTCTGTTGTAAGTTGACTGTGTGGGCTAAGCTCTCCTGAATATGGTGAGAAGGGGAGCCAGGGAAAGGGATGGGGGGGTGGGGTGGGAGTCAGGGTAAGGACGGGAATGCTATTTTCCAGAAGCAGTCTTCTGTACAGAAAGCTCCCCTTAGGGGTAAGAACGAAGATTAATCTAAGAGTAAACAACTTACATAACAAGAAACTTACCTGGAAGAGCCTTTAGCCTTAAGGTGGTGACTGCCCTTTGACCCTTAGTTATGGCTGGCCAGAAGGACGCAACCAGTTCAATCCTGAAGCTCTTTAGTAAAGCTGAATGTTCTTGATGGGGCGACCGAGGGCTCTTGGCAAGTCTGAGAGAAGAGAGTACCTTCCCACCAGTCTCTTCAGAAACCTACCTTCCCAGGAAAGCAGGCAGTGGGGCTAGTTTTGCATTTGGACTCACAAATTCGAACCCTTTTCTTCCCAGTGCCGAGGTTCCCCTCAGCCTTGCCTAAAATGAATGCACATTATATCTATATTAAAGAAGTCCAGGGTATTTTACCTTGTTTTTTAAGCGCAATTGCTATTTATGTCCTGAGAGTTAGAAAGTGAATGGCCACGTTTATCCCCAGGACCAGGAAATTCGGACAGAGACACTTTGTTTAGACGAGGCGCCCAAGGTCATTGGAGAAGTCGGAAAGAGCTCGTGGCTAAGTCTTCGCCCTGAGTTTTGGGCAGTGTTTCCTTCGCTGCCTCACACAGGCTGCGGTCGCCAGAGGAATTTTCCCGGGGAGAAAAGACACCTCAAGTCCACGCTGCGGTTTTCAGTGGTTTGCACGTCCTGCGCGGGGACAGGGCATTGGTTAACTGGGGTGAGTGAAGACCGCGAGGCGCACTCCAGCCTCAGCGACCCGGGGGATCCGGGCGGGCGTGAGAGGGAGGTCACGTAACGCACACCTTCCCGCCCTTAGCCCGGGATCCCTCCGCTGGCTGGAGCCCGGAGCCTCCGCAGTGCGCCGCCCGCACCCGAGAGTCTTCGGGAAACCGAGCCTGCAGCGCAGGCGGCTGGGGCCCTGGCGACTGGGACTGCGCCTGCGGGTCGGGAATCCCCCGGAGCAGGAGCGCGTCGCCGCGCCGCCCTTACCGGTGCTGGCCCTTTGGTCCCCGCCCTTCTCGCCCCTCGGTTCGCAGCCCCGGCCGCGGCCCAGCGGCTACAGAGGCCGAGGGGCCGCCACCCGGATCCCAGCGCTCGGGCGGCGAAGGCACCACGTGTCCGGCCCGGGCTGGCGCGGGCGGAGCGGGCCGAGCGGGCCGTGCCCGGCTCCCCGAGTCCGAGCGCACACCTGCGGAGGCGCCGGGTCCCATCCATACCCGACGCCGGCCCAGCCGGGCCCCGGCCTCCCTGGCGCGCGTGGACGCCTCTTCCTGGACGGCGCGATGGGGCCTTTCTGGGAGAGAAAGGGTAAGAGCAGGCGTCTGTGCGGGCTCTGCCGACAGTGCCCACGGGCGCGGGAGGGCCACTGATCCTCTGTGGTCCAATGAGGGCCGGGATGGATGCTCCGGACCCCGGGACCGCTCCTTCCAGTGGTGGCGGCGGGCCGGGGGCGGTATCCAGGGTGCTGGGGACACACAGAAGAAGGTTGTGGAAAACGGGGACTCTGAGCAGAGGGAGGCTGAGGGGACAGTGTTCCTGTCCGGTTACTGAGATGGTCGAGCTGGACTCCTGGTTGCAGCGGGCATGGTGGACCGGGCCGTCGGTTGGTGGGGGGATGTCTCCCTTTAGTAATTGTCCTCGGGAGTGAGAGTGGGGCTTGGAAATGGTGCCTTTTGATAATGAAGGTTCGGTAAAGAATTGATGGTATCCAGAAAGAAAGCTTTGGTAGATCTCTCCAACGACGTGGATGGTCCAGAGTCCCCAGAGGACACTTTTCAAGTTTCTGCTTCCTTGGGAATTTTTCACCAGATTATTTGTGGTGAGGAGGGAGGACCCATTTTTCATCAATATGTTAGAAGGGCTCAGCTGATGAGCTCAAAACATTCTCGTGCTGGGTGAATTTAAAATAGGAGTGAATTATAGAGAGGAAGAGATCTGTAAGGTTAAATTGGTGCGTGGGAAGAGATTCTTAAAGCTTTAAATGGAAGGCGCCACTTGGAATAAACTGCTTTCCTTTTGTTTTCCTCTTGTTCTCCGGTGTTGAGCAAGTAGTGACATCAAGGAAGGCAGGAAACTCCACTGCTAAGTTCCTGGCAGGTCCTCTCGTCCTGACCCCCGACCCTGGGCAGCAGAAGCAAAGAGCAGCTTCAGCGTCTGAATCTCCCTTCTCAGAAAAGGGCCAAATTCGAACCCCACAGTTCAAAATCTTCAACTTAAAGTTTCCACTGCAGCACTGCCAGCTCAGACGCTTGGCTGGGCACATATTAGAGATGTTTGCTTCTTGTTCCTCCAAAGGTGTTTTGGGGGCAAAGGAAGTCAGGTAATCACAGTGCCAAGTTTTCTCCACCTGTACATTTGGGAGAACAGCAGCACTTGTCCCCTTGAGAGATGGTTGAAATGATGTTTTTTACTTGCTTCAGATTTTTGAGCAGCAGTATATTATCATAATGCAGCTCTTGGTTTCTTGAGTTATGTGACAATGACACTATTTTAATGCAGAAAACGTTTACAGCACACTGCTCAATCCTGGTTGATCTCCACATATTTAAATCAAATTTTATTAACTTGGTTTGCATGCAGTAGTCTTTAAAGTGGTATCATAATTGAGACCAAATAATCATATGAGTGCTTAAATGCTGGTGCCCTAAAAAAAAAAGTGCAAATCTTCATTTTTATAGACGAGCTACTGAGGCTGGCAGAGAGTAAGTAGCCCAAGAACATGAATTAGCCAGTGGCAAACTTAGAACCAGTCATCTCCTAACACCCAGTCCTGTAGTTTTCTCACATTTTAGTAAAAGTATGTAGGAGGTAAGCATAAAAGAGTAATCTTACAATTGCTCTGATTGTCAGGGCTTAGAGATGGGGTTGAAAGGGTCTGTGACTATAAAAATGTAGCATGAGGGAGATCTTTGTCATGATGGAAAGGCTGTGTATCTTGATTATGATGATGGTTATATGAATCTACATATGGGGTAAAGTGTCATAGAGCTATACACACACATTACACTAATGTCAGTCTCCTACTTTTGACATTGTACTATAGCTATGTAAGCTATAATCATTGGGGGGACATCTCTGTACTCTCTTTACAACTTCCTGTGAATCTATCATTATTTCAAAATTAAAACTTTTTTCAAAATTCATTTTGTAAGTACATCAAATTCCAAAGCATTTTTCTCCATGGGAGAAGGCACTATTTCCAGAACTTCAGTTACTCTAGTATCCTTGTCAATGTTTATCATCTCTAAATACAAATTATAATACTCTTTACTTAATACTCTCATTTAAATTGGCACACATTTTTTTTTACTCAGCCTTCATCTAAGGAATAATATCCATGAAATACCAGGTTTTGAGGTTAGTTACATCTCCAAATATGTAAAAATAAAGATGTAACTTTGAAAGAGACTTATTCACCTACAATTATCCCAACACTGGGTGTGCTGTCTAATGGCAAGGCTTTGGGAGGTGATCCAGGAAGTGGTGAGGAAGGCAAGCCCAGCTCTGCAGAACAGCTTGTGACCAGTGGTACAACGAGAGAACTAGGTCACCACACATCCCAGTTGCCATCTGAGAAATGACCTATCATTCCTTCTAGAAAAAGACAATTTTCATTAAGCTTTTTAAATTATAAAATATTCCTAAAATTACTTCAAGTCTTTATCAGAGTGGCGCATCTCAGCAGTATATTTAGCTCTGTAGAAGCTAGAAGCTATATTTGGCTTTTTATTCTATAATTTATGATAATGATTATTCAAGTTGTCTCCCAGGCTTAATCACCAAGTCATCCATATGTGGGCTTTTTCTGTCTCTCTTTTCAGAGCACATTAACTCATTTTGCTTAAACTATATGGCCTTTGGTTTGCTGTAGAGATCCCTTTGGGAAAAAAAGGGATGAGAAAACCTTGGCATTCTCAAAGTGAATTTTTAAAAACTGTATGAAAAAAAGATAGGTAGAGAAGTATAGAAGGACCATAACAACATTATTAAAATGCATTCCTAAAAAAATGCTTTTAAGAAACTTTAACTCATTGTGCCTCTGCTAGTTCTAAAATGAACTTTGATGACCAACAAACTTCAGTGAGAATGTTCACTCATCAGAAAGGGAAAAAAAAAAAAGAAAACATTTTCCTATAACAATATATGGCTTACAAAGGCATTCTTCAGGGCCATGAGTTTTTTTCTTTAAATAATCTATTTTCAAGCATAAAAATTATCTATTGCCTTGTTTTTAACTTTGCTTCTCAAGAAACGTAGGCATGTCTCTTGGACAACTGGGAAATATCTTCCTAAACCTTCCAGCCAGCAAGATCCAGATTTGAGGGAAAAGAATATTGATTCTTTGACTGTGACTGAATCAATACAAGGAGAAATAAACTCAGTCACAACCTAACTCCCCCAGTTATTTCTGACCCTTCGGTATTTTTTTAATTTAAATTATCTACAAAATCAGATGGGATTATTTTGAATACATGGTAATTTTTTTAAATCATTTTTCTTATCCCTTCACCAGTATGGATAGAAAAGCCCAAAATTGTACTAGAATAGATTCTTTCATGGGTCTGTACTAGACTTCAGCATGTTTGACACCTCGTTTTGGAATTAGTTCGCCACAGCATGATGGGATTTAAAAACAAAGGCAAGGTATTTTTCCTTCTATACTGATGTTGGAACAACCACTGCCAGTGTCAGATGATTTCATCCTCTTTTCTAATTTGTTTAGTTTATGCAAAGCTGATCAGAGATAAGGTAGGGCATTTGGGCTGCTGAGTTACCAAAGTATTCAGAATGTTGGTGCCTGTGGAGTGTGACCACGTATCCCAGCCTATACTAGTTGACTCTATATCCCATCTAGTTTAGCATGTTGCCCTAGCAGAATGGCAGGTGCATAATAAACATTTTAGAAAGAAAATTTAAATGAATAAATAAAAGTACTAGCTAACAACACCCATTTATCACAGTGTCATGTGCTTTTCACCCAGAGTAACTTCATATCTTATGCTCAATACAGAGCAAAACTCCAGAATGAAGTTAGCACACAAAAATACACATTTGTAAAGTGCTCATATAACTTAGTGTCCAAACAGGGCAAACATAGCATGTAAACTCCATAAGAGCAAAGATTTTTGTTCCTATGGCACTCTTAGCACCTAGAACAGTGCTTGGCAATAGTAGGTTTTTAATAAATGTTTTCAAATAAATGAGTGAATGAAAGAAGACATGTATATACACAATAGTGTATTCACATTTATGAGAAAATATTAACATTAATTTCAAAATTCAGTTCCAGGTTATTTTCCCATATGGTCTTTTGAATTGCCAAATGGTGGTTAAGGTGAGTACTTCTAGCGTTATGCCCATGCCATCACTGGGAAGATCCAGTTTTCCTTATATTGAGATTAAATTTGAACTCATCTCATTGTAATGTCTGTACTGCCCCCTAGCCAGAAATTCTCAGTAATGATATGTGAAACCTTGTCACATGCCTCACCAAGGTCCATATGCTTTGCCACGTGTCCCAAGCTGGCAGCCTATGGGCCAGGTTCATTCTACAGATGTATTTTGTTTTGTTTTAAAATCAGGAGGATATTCATTAATAGAAAGTTGCAGTTAAGTTTTTAAAAATCACAATGATTCACATAAAAATCCCAGATTTCTGGCTTCCCTGGGAAAATAACATCATTTAGGCCACTCAGCTCCTTTGTGTTAATTGTCTCGTCTAAGTAAACTTCTGCTTTTGTGACTTCTGTCCTGACCATTTCTCAGATTTACTAGTCTTTACCCTATCTGTAAAAAAAAAAAAATGCTATGCTTGCTAAGTTATTCTTTGAAGACCAAGCTGATTTCTGAATATCATTTTTTTCTTTTTCAAGTACTCAGAAGCCATCTTTTTATTAATTTGTTTCAGAATATTGCCTAATATTTTATGTTGGTCTCACCAAACACTGTTTTAGAGACTCTTCCTTCTAATTTGTGAAAATCAAAACTGTATACTTCCTTTCTAGATTTCTGTTCCCTTAGCATCTCTCCTCATCTCCAGGTTCTTCAACAACATTAACAATCTTATAATCCTATTTGTAAAAGGTGAGATTATAAAGCCCAGGACATAAATTGTCAAATGAACTAAATGCCTTAAGAGAAGCTAGTAGCATTAATTAACCTGAGCTTTAGTATTCTCTACAAAGTTTTATTTTATGCCTTTTAGTTTGGAGATCATTTTACTTGATAGAGAAGCAAAAGAGTAGCTACAAACTTCTATCTTCTCTTAGCCATCCATCCATCAATGTTAAATGAACCGCAACAGGTAGTGAGTGTATACTTTTCTTTCTCCTCTCCCTTCAAGCATAATTAAAGTGAATAGTTTTCTCATCCTTAATATTTTTGCAAGTCATAGTTCAAAATTGGATTCCAGTTTTCCTGACACTATGAACCAAAGTTTTGCTGTATCAAGTGTTCTTGGGAGCAGAATGTTGGATTTTTCAATTTTTCACATAATAATAATAGTATGTATTATAATATTTAGCTCAGATTTTAAATTGATTAAACACCATTATTTTG
Organism: Balaenoptera ricei; assembly: GCF_028023285.1. Classification (NCBI taxonomy): domain Eukaryota; kingdom Metazoa; phylum Chordata; class Mammalia; order Artiodactyla; family Balaenopteridae; genus Balaenoptera; species Balaenoptera ricei. The sequence continues at coordinate 28,047,274 of NC_082655.1, forward strand.
TCTGATACCTGGTGATGATGTGAGGGAGAGATTACAAAATAATATCCTGAGTGACCCTCTGAATTAAATCTGTAAGATGAATACAGGAAGGAAAGGAAGTGACAAGTTATCTAATTCTCTGAAACTGTGGAATAAAATATGAACTTACTCTCAGAAGTGCACATATTTTCTTATTCCCTGAAGGAAACTGCAAACCTTTGGTGACCCAACCACAGACAGTTACCTGAATTTAAAACCACAAAAATCAATTTAAGTTCAGCTTACTAACACTGAGCATTTCCTTCCCAAGGGCAGAACTGACATCTTTTGTAGGACAAATGAAGAATGGGGTGGAAGGTAATATTAACCTGTCCTCTCCCTTCTTCCTTGGTTTAACCTGTGCCCAGGGAAACTCAATTCATAATTTCATCAATTTCACACCATTAGTACCCATTAAATTAACTTTAAAAGGTACGGTATAATAGTCTGAATGAGTAGGAGCCATTAAACCTAATGACACTTAAATGCATTTATCACAGTGATGCATGTCTTTAAAAGGGCCATTATGTTTTTCCATGAGATAGAAGGGGTTTGAAAGTGTAAACTTTATATTATCCAGCTGAACATTCTTTAGTGTTTATTTTTTCCTTAAAACATATTAAAATGGAAGATGGTTACCATAAAGTTATTCCTTACATTTCAACCTAAGGGGAATGTTTCCTGTGTCTCTCAGAAGGCTGAGTGCTCTCAATGCTTTGTCCATGGTGCTGAAACTGGCTCTACCTCAGTGACCCCACCACAGGAACAGACAGAAAGGAAAAAAAAAAAGGATTGATATTTCTTCCAGTTAACGACTTACAAGAATACAAATATTGACTTAGAAATGAATGCATTGTTCAACTTTATAATCAGCATAGCAAGAAAATTTGCACATATTATAAGTTTGTGTATTTGAGTAGTGTGCAAAATGGAGGCTAAATTGGCAAATATTTGTTTTTAACCTATTTGAAGTACAGCTTGGGAATTTTTATCATTTTGCTCCTACAATTCTTTTATTCGTTAAAGTACACCAATAGCAATGATATTTAACTTTTGTCAATTTCTGTTTGTTTTTCAAAAGCTCTTCATTTTGGATTTTCTTAAGCCCATAATAATGTTTTCTCTCTGATTTTTATTAGAATAAACACTTTGGGCATTCTTCATACAATTTCAAACCACAGGAAAAAGCGATATATCTTCAAATAATGGACCAATATTTGAATTACCTGTTATAAGTATAAAGAACATTTATTATCAGTTACAATTTAAGTCAATGAATATTTAATACATATAACTATAAGGATTACAGAGAATTTTGATATATGGCTCTTACCCCTGAAAAGCCTAAAACTGAATAATTATTACATGTACATGTAAAATAACACAAGCAGTATATATCATTAAAATTTAAGCTAACTGAGGGACTGGATCTGCTTGCCATTTTCACTGCTTTGTCTCTAGCATGTAACGCAGTTCCTAACACATAGTTGGCACTCAACAAATATTTGTTAAATGAATTAGAATATGAATGAATAAGTACAAAAGGAGCTAGAATTGGTGGCACCAATCAGATGTCACTGATTTACAGTTACTTTCTTTAGAGGAGGCATGCATGCTCCAGTTATCAAGTTATAGAAACTGATATACATTCATCTATTTTTCTCAATGTATTAAATTACCAAGAGCAAAAATAATGGCTAACATCATTTTAGTATGCATTAAATGTGAGGCATTTTTAAAGTGCTTATCTATGTCACTCCACTACAACTATTATAATTCCCTTTTTATAAATGAGGAGAGTTAAATGACTTTCTTAAGTAACCTAGTCAATAGTAATGCAGAACCAAAACTCAGAACTAAGTCTGAGCTCTTAGCCATTACTTTACCAAAATCCCAACCTATTTTTGAGCATTCAAGGGCCTTTGTAAATTCCATATCATCATATAAATTCTAGATCTTTGGAAATCTTTCTCTTGACCTGTTTATGAAAGGTTTCTTACCTTCACAACCTTCCTTTTCCAGCTTGTAGTGAAGAAGTCACTTTTCTCCCTCTTTATAGTGGCAAAAGGAAAGGTTATTCACAGGGTAAAGCACAAAAGCCAAGATGCAGAGGAATCCTTTGGGTTTATATGGAAGTAGAGAAAGAAATGATGCAGTGGAAAAAGAATAGTTAGGCCTCTCTACCCTCTGCTCCCAGTTGAGACTGCTTTTTTGGGGGGAGGCGGGAGCTACAGAACAGTGATAATTTTCTGGCTGTTGGTCTGTTCTCTTTTACTTCTTTTTGTAGTGAAGTAGCTGTGGCATGGGGTTCAGCCAAAGTCTTGAGGAAAAATGTTCCAGGCAAAGAGACTTATTTTGTCTTTCCAGAAAGACCAATATCAAACAAATTGGGGGTGTAGACCAATTCTTTTTTATACAATTATATTAAACTTATTTACTGGTTTCATTAAGAAATCTATTAGGTCATTTTCTCACACTACTTCCCAATCTGATATTTATGTTGCATTTTTGAGATCAAAACTTTTCAATCCAGCATTTATTATTTAGCTGTCACCACTTATCATCACTGAAGTTTGTCCAGAAAATTCATCAACCATCTTGAACTCAACTCAAAAGTCATAGTATTGATCACATGCCATAAAAGAGTACTAGGAAAATAGATGTAGTAGAGTAGTTGTATTAAATACATACAATTCTTACCATTCATAAATTTGCATTCTGATATACAGCTAAGAAACTTAAAAATGAAAAGTAAATGAAACCCAGTAGTGCTAAAAACATTCCATGTCCTGGCAATACCTAAACATTCATTTTCCTCCTTGGAAAAGGCAAAAACAATCTGATTTTCCTTGCTGAAGTAATGATAAAGTTATGCAACAGATGAAGTGACTGATATATTATTGATGTGCTCATCGGTAAATATCTACAGAGACTTGAAAATTAAATATATGATGGCTTGATCACTTGCTCTAAAGAGTTTGGCCCCAGTTATTGAACTATGTAACCTGTTATCTAATTTTCACATATAAAGGGAGGAAAACAAACGTCATCAACTGTGTAGACAGTGACGAGATAACACAAGACATTTTAAAATTATTTTTAAAAAATTAAGATTAAATAGTAATCATCTGCTTTATATTCCTCCTGTATAATGAAAAACAGCATTAAAAATGATTTGATATTAAACTTCTCCTATACTTTAAAACATATGTTAACACATGAATAAATTACACTGTTAGGTTTTTTTTTTCTCTTCATGGCCTTAACTTTTTCATTGCATTTTTCTTCCCATTATGCTATGCCTTGATCTATATTTCACTGCCCTAAGGAATTTCTTTTTCTTTTTACCTCCTGCTTTTATCTGCCAATGAAAATTTTGCACACTAGGGAGAAGAAAGAGGTGGGAAAAAAATTCAAAGACACATTCTTGACTTCCTTAATGGGCATTCACAAGAAGTGGAAAATTTGTTTTCTCAATGTCTCTAATATCTTTCAAAGAATATGAGATAGCATTAATGTGACCACAAATTTCCAACTGTTCAGATTGACACAGTCACTGTGTGGCTTGTTTTACTAGTACACAAGGGAGGTCCCATCTCTGGAACTTATTTTTTTCCCCATAAGGTATTTAAGCTGGAAGCTTTGTCAGACTGCATCCGTGTTTCCAGAGCTAGCAGGAATGCAAACTGTGCTTTTAGCATTAGCATTCTACTTAGAACAAAGGGAGGCGCCCAGAAGCACTACACACCAGTGCAGATTCCTCTGGTTTCCCCATAGAGGGTAGCCACAGCCATCTGACTCTTGAGTTCATTTAAACGCATCTCCAAATCTTGGCTCAAAAACTGAAGCCTCAGATAGCTCTTTATATTTGCCTGAGCCAGTGCTTTTTGATTACTTCTCCTTCCCAATAGGTAAGTTTGCTTGTGGTGATGAGGGAGGAATACTTGTTTTGCTAGGGAGTTATATTTTGGGTCAAGGATTTGTCATAAAAATATTAAGGAAGGTGTGGTTAGCTAAACCACATTTTATAAAATGTTGCTTATTTTTCCAGAGAAGCCAGTTGTTTTAGAGTTGTAAGAAATCTGTAGAAAATTTGTTTCCAAGTGAGAATTTAAACAATGAAGAATTTACACTGCCTGATTAATGATTCTTGCAAAGAAATTGCAAATCATGTCTTATGAAAATTAACCCTTATTTGTCACTTCGGTGACAGGCAGCTTTCTTTTTATCAAGTCATATAAAATTACTTCCTGTGTTCTTCACCGTGAGTATCTCTGATCTGGTTGACAAGGAGAGAACTGCTAACGAGAGTGGCATATAGCCATTCCTACAAGTGCCAACTAGATAGCAGTTGAGTGAGTCATTGAGTTTCAATGAATTTCTATCCAGAGTTTATTACAGACTTGATAATTTCATACTGCAGGCTTTGCTTTAGAATGTAACTGAGAAATAATGCTCTTGATCTAGAAGCATTTTTTTTTTTTTTTGAATTTTTGGCTGTGTTGGGTCTTCGTTGCTGCGTGCAGGCTTTCTCTAGTTGTGGTGAGCGGAAGCTACTCTTCAGTGCGGTGCGCGGGCTTCTCATTGTGGTGGCTTCTCTTGTTGCAGAGCACAGGCTCTAGGCGCGCGGGCTTCTGTAGTTGTGGCGCGTGGGCTCAGTAGTTGTGGCTTGCGGACTCTAGAGTGCAGGCTCAGTAGTTGTGGCGCACGGGCTTAGTTGCTCCATGGCATGTGGAATCTTCCCAGACCAGGGCTCGAACCCATGTCCCCTGCATTGGCAGGCAGAGTCTTAACCACTGCGCCACCAGGGATGCCCTAGAAGCATTTTAATTAAGTTAATTTGAGTGTGATATGTTAGTTGTTTTGAGATTGTACAAATGGAATGCTTCTGTAGCATATGAGAGTTTATACATGCTGTCCTGGTTGGGAGCTGTCAGATATTAGGGTTAAAGTGTCTTTCTGCTGTTAAGTAGAAGTGCTGTATTATTTGTTGCTAAACTATGTAGTATGCAAATTTTCAAAAATAACTACCATGAATTTAGTAATCTGGTTTACAAGTTGATGGAGGCTCTTGCAAGCGAAACTGGATTTAAATATAGCTGTTTTCCTACAGGCTCCAATACCAGTTGACATTAAGTGGATGTCAACTGAGCTCCCACCCCTGCAAGGGGGGAAGGGTTATTTCCGGCTGCCCTAAGGCAGCTTTCTCTCCAATAAGGCTTATACTGTTTTTGCAGAAGTTCAGAAATCTATCCCAAAGGGATGGTGATTATTGTTACTATTCGAGTTATCTCATTGCTTGTAACATTAAAGAGCTGTCATACTTGTGCTGTCCCTAATTCTTCACACCCACTTGGTACCCCAAACCTCATCTTATTTGAAGTCACGTGGGTGCAATCGCAAAGCAACTGCAAAAGAATAGTGCCCGTGTTGTGGATGGAAACTAAGAGCCATGTTTTCCAACCTTAGCTGCATATTAGAATCACATGGTGGCCCCTGGGCATTAATTTTTTTTAAGTTTCCCAGGTAATTCTAAGATTTAGTCAAGGTTGAGAACCACTGCTTTATACCTGCATAATTTTTTAAAGTCCTTTGAAAATGGTCTCCCATCTACCCCAGACAGCAATATCGGATACTAAAGTGATTTATCTATTTTTGAGGAGTTGCGGAGGGGGTTATCAAGTTTAACCCAACAATCTTCAGTTACAAGGCATGACAAATAAAATTCATAAGGCTGAAAATGTGTTTAGCTTTGAGAATGCAAAGTAAGATGTTTCATCTAAATGCTGGTGTTTCCAGAGTCAGATATGGAAAAGTAAAATAAAAAAGTGTTCAATTTTACTTTTCCCTGTCTCATATCTATAACTAAATATACAAAGTAGTGTTTTCAGTTATTCAGCAATGCTTATCACACTTCTATCCCCGAGACCCATTTCAGTCTGTACTTTGGGAAACACCCAAACCACTTTCCTCATGTAGAACTAGTACTTTACTTAGAGGGCTACTGAAAGAATTAAAGAGGTAATAAGTATTAAAATGTCTAGTATGGTGCCTGACACACAGCAGATGATTAATCTAAATTAGTTTTCCCCTTCCTTTTTCAGATTATTTATTTTAACATTAAAATATACCAGATTAACCTTCAGGCAATAGGTATGGAAAAACTATTATGTCCCATATAGTATGCTAATTCCTCTTTTTTTTTTTTTAAGTGGATTAATTCAGAGCTTTGCCTGGAATATGGTGTGTATTTCTTTTAATTCATTTCAGAATAATTAAAGGAATTCAGAGTAACTAAGAAATCATGCAGAAAATGCAAGGTTTATTAATTTGCCTAAATGTTATTAAAAGCAGGAAAAGGAAATGACTAAAATGCATCCTTCTTTTGGTAATAATGGCAAATATACTGCAGAAAGCATTTACAATTATGTGAGTGCTCTCATATTTTTTTTATTGAAAAGTTTCCAGGGATTAATTTGTATATTTTGTTTTTAAAGTGTCTTCAGTTTTCTTAGTTTTGTGAACAACCCTTATTATTTATTGAGACAAGTTCTTTAAAAGGCTTCCAACTCAAATCTTAACTCATAGGTACACCACTTGCCTCTGTCCAACCGAGTACATATTTCTAGCTCCATTTTCCTTTATCTTCCTTAATAAAGAGGGGGAAAGAGAGAGAGAGAGAGAGAGAGGGATTTTTCTACAACGCATATTCTGAGATCTTGGCCAGTGTAAATGTTGGTAACAACTGGCTGCTCCCAAAGCAATCCACTAAATGCCAAACTGACACGCTCTTAATTATACAGAAAATCTCATTCCCTCTTGGGTACCATGTACACAGCTCAATTTATTAAGAAAATATTTAAGTCATTTTTAATCATACAACTTCTGAACATCAAGCTATAAATCTTAATACAGAAATTACCTTACTTTTTCTACTTCAGTTGAATTCTCGAATTCATGTATCAAAAACTTGACCCTGTATTGTGAAATTGGAGTTAGACTACTGCTACTGATACTGAGACCCCAGAATCTTAAGTTGCTCAGCTACGGTTTATTAAATGCACAGCAACCTTGAACTGACAGACATGCTTGACATCCTTTCTCATTATGATAACCAACTACATGAGAACTTAATTTATTATGTCAGTAATTGTTATCCTGAGATAACAACTAACTGAATCTATCTCAGATATAGACAGAAGTGCATACACGAAGAGGTTACTTCTAAAATTTATTTTTGTTTCTTTGTTTTATTTTTAATATTTCATTCATGCCTGATATTAAATAGATGGTTCAGGGGAAAAATACACTCTGATATTAAGGAAAAAAGTTTTCATTCCTATTCTTAAATTACATAGTATATTTTTAGCACTCAATTTATAAGTTTATTTTGACTTCATCGATGAGTTTTTCAAAAAGGTTTACACTAATAGGAGAGGAACACACTATTCTCATTTTAAAAATTAAATATTAATAAAGTACCCACAGCATCTTCAATGCATATTAACTCATAAGCCTAAATCAGCTTCCTCATGCAAGAAACATAAATCCAGTTTATATAAGTAAATAAATAAGTGACATGAACCCTCCCTAAATTGAATTAGAGAAGCTTTTATTTTCATATTTCAGAAAATAATATTTCTGAAACACATAAACAAAACTAGTTTGAAACTTTTCAAATGCTGTAATTACTGTTCAGTTGTTTTAGGGTAAAGTGCTATTGGAATAGTGGTAAAGTAAACCACTTTTTACCAAGGTAAAGTGGAACTTGGTACCCTCTGGAGCATTACTATAAGAATATGTCTGAGGAAGGCCATCTGCCATCTTCATCGAGCTTCCCTCCAGCCCCCAGTGAAAGAGATTCTTTGAGGTTTAGGCTGAGTGTACTTCTCAGAGGACACATCTGAGAGAATGCTCTGTGTGTATATATTCCTTCTATCTCTAATGGTATGAATAATAAATAAGAAGCTTATGAAATATGCACTCACATAGCTTTCCTCTCTTTTTAAGAAAACACTATGCCACACAAAAGGAATTATTATGAGGAGAAAAACCAGCATTATATTTGAGGTCAGGATTTTCATACTTAATTACTATGCTGTAAATTGCAAAGGGACAGTAGCATCATCTAGGAAATTTATAATTTGGGAGGTGTTATCTCGATCATTTCTTTTAAAAGAACCTGTAGATTCTGTTATCCCTTACAGCACAAATAGGAGAAATTCTATATTAAGATTCCTTTTGATAGCTTCATAAAGTAAATTCTCTCTCGCTTGCTCTCTCTTTTTAGAGAAAAATAGAAAATAATTGCTTTATACCCTAAATTATATTATATATGGAAGAAAAGGAGGGAGGGAGGCAAAGGGAGAAAAGAAAGGAAGGAATCAGGGTTGTTTGCTATAAACTGATATCCTGGCAGAGATAAAGCAAATGTTCTTTAACTTAAAATTTTATTTAAAGATAGTCTATTTAAACACCAATGTTAGAAGTGAACCACCATTTATATCTTCATTCAATAGTAGTCACAAAACCAAAAAATAATGATATAATAGGCTCATTAAAAATAGTATTATAGGAACTTCCCTGGCAGTCCAGTGGTTAAGACTCTGTGCTTCCACTGCAGGGGGCACGGGTTCGATCCCTGGTCAGGGAACTAAGATCCCACAAGCCATATGTGGTGTGGCCAACAAATAAAAATAAATAAAATTAAATTTAAATTAAAATGTACATGTAAAAATTTTTTTAAAAATAGTGTTATAGGCAAAACGTTATAGTAAGTGTTGAGGCATTTAGAAATTAAATGAGCTAGTATATGTGAAAATGATTTGTAAAACTAAAATATATAAGGTAATATTATTAAAGTTGTATTATTCTGGAATTTTCGTTTTGTAAATATGAAAAGTCTGATTTTTAAAATTTCTTTAAAGTAGAGTTTAACCTTTTTAATGTTCAGTTTTGATATTTTTATTGGTATATGATGCATACATATAGATGTTGGTAATAGCCAGTAACAGAAGTTAATTTCTACATCATGGAAATTTATTTATTTATTAGAGTTCTGTTCATAATTCTGTTACTATTACTAAGTTTTCTTTCATTTGGCCTAAACTCACTAATCCCCTACATTTATACTGAAAATAAATGTACCTATGATGATTTTTTATACAGCAGATTCTTATTAGTCATCAATTTTATACACATCAGTGTATACATGTCAATCCCAATCACCCAATTCAGCACACCATCATCCCCACCCCACCGCAGTTTTCCCCCCTTGGTGTCCATATGTCTGTTCTCTACATCTGTGTCTCAACTTCTGCCCTGCAAACCAGCTCATCTGTACCATTTTTCTAGGTTCCACATACATGCGTTAACATACGATATTTGTTTTTCTCTTTCTGACTTACTTCACTCTGTATTTTTCTTGTTTCTTGAGGTAGGCTTGTATAGCTATAAACTTCCCTCTTAGAACTGCTTTTGCTGCATCCCATAGGTTTTGGATCATCGTGTTTTCATTGTCATTTGTCTCTAGGTATTTTTTGATTTCCTCTTTGATTTCTTCAGTGATCTCTTGGTTATTTAGTAACGCATTGTTTAGCCTCCACGTGTTTGTGTTCTTTACATTTTTTTCGCTGTAATTCATTTCTAATCTCATAGCATTGTGGTCAGAAAACATGCTTGATATGATTTCAATTTTCTTAAATTTACTGAGGCTTGATTTGTGACTCAAGATGTGATCTATCCTGGAGAAGGTTCCACGTGCACTTGAGAAGAAAGTGTAATCTGCTGTTTTTGGATGGAATGTCCTATAAAGATCAATTAAATCTATCTGGTGTATTGTGTCATTTAAAGCTTGTGTTTCCTTATTAAATTTCTGTTTGGATGATCTGTTGATTGGTGTACATGTGGTGTTAAAGTCCCCCACTATTATTGTGTTACTGTCGATTTCCTCTTTGATAGCTGTTAGCAGTTGCCTTATGTATTGAGGTGCTCCTATGTTGGGTGCATATATATTTATAATTGTTATATCTTCTTCTTGGATTGATCCCTTGATCATTATGTAGTGTCCTTCCTTGTCTCTTGTAACATTCTTTATTTTAAAGTCTATTTTACCTGAAATGAGTATTGCTACTCCAGCTTTCTTTTGATTTCCATTTGCATGGAATATCTTTTTCCATCCCCTCACTTTCAGTATGTATCTGTCCCTAGGTCTGAAGTGGGTCTCTTGTAGGCAGCATATAGATGGGTCTTGTTTTTGTATCCATTCAGCAAGCCTGTGTCTTTTGGTTGGAGCATTTAATCCATTCACGTTTAAGGTAATTATCGATATGTATGTTCCTCTGACCATTTTCTTAATTGTTTTGGGTTTGTTTTTGTAGGTCCTTTTCTTCTCTTGTGTTTCCCACTTAGAGAAATTCCTTTAGCATTTGTTGTAGAGCTGGTTTGGTGGTGCTGAATTCTCTTAGCTTTTGATTGTCTGTAAGCTTTTGATTTCTCCATCGAATCTGAATGAGATCCTTGCCAGGGAGAGTAATCTTGGTTGTAGTTTCTTCCCTTTCATCGCTTTAAGTATATCATGCCACTCCCCTCTGGCTTGTAGAGTTTCTGCTGAGAAATCAGCTGTTAACCTTATGGGAGTTCCCTTGTAGGTTATTTGTCATTTTTCCCTTGCTGCTTTCAATAATTTTTCTTTGTCTTTACTTTTTGCCAATTTGATTACTATGTGTCTCGGCGTGTTTCTCCTTAGGTTTATCCTGTATGGGACTCGCTGCGCTTCCTGGACTTGGGTGGCTATTTCCTTTCCCATGTTAGGGAAGTTTTCGACTATAATCTCTTCAAATATTTTCTCTGGTCCTTTCTCTCTCTCTCTTCTCCTTCTGAGACCCCTATAATGCGAATGTTGTTGCATTTAATGTTGTCCCAGAGGTCTCTTAGGCTGTTTTCATTTCTTTTCACCCTTTTTTCTTTATTCTGTTCTGCAGCAGTGAATTCTACCATTCTGTCTTCCAGGTCACTTATCCGTTCTTCTGCCTCAGTTACTCTGCTCTTGATTCCTTCTAGTGTAATTTTCATTTCAGTTATTGTATTGTTCGTCTCTGTTTGTTTGTTCTTTAATTCTTCTAGTTCTTTGTTAAACATTTCTTGCATCTTCTCAATCTTTGCCTCCATTCTTTTTCCGAGGTCCTGGATCATCTTCACTATCATTATTCTGAATTCTTGTTCTTCAAGGTTGCCTATCTCCACTTCATTTAGTTGTTTTTCTGGGGTTTTATCTTGTTCCTTCATCTGGTACATAGCCCTTTGCCTTTTCATCTTGTCTATCTTTCTGTGAATGTGGTTTTTGTTCCACAGGCTGCAGGACTGTAGTTATTCTTGCTTCTGCTGTCTGCCTTTGAGGCCAGCTCTCTTTAAGAGTTGCTCAGGAAGCGATAACACACGCAATGAACTTGAGCCTTGGCATAAAAGATACGAATTTGAGTGCCATTTCTACCAGATAAATCAATTTGGACAAAATCTGTCAACACTTTGAGCTTCAGTTTTCTTAATTTTCAGGTATGAGTTATAATACCCACCTCAAGCAACTGTTTAGCGTTAAATGAGAGAATTTTCGTTAAGTGTACTATAGTGTTTACCAACAAATATTAGGTATTGATATTACCAGTGATAAGAATAATGGTTCTTTAAGCCTTTTTTTCTTTTTTAAACTGTTACTTTTTTTTTTAAACAAACCACCAGAGGGTAGTAGAGAACAAATAGTTTGTATACATTGTTCCAGGTGCTGCCTCTGTGACATTACCATGTTCTTGTCCTCATAATACATCTATCTACCTCTTCTGTCATTTCAGAATAAACATATAAGCTTAAAAACATAGAATAAGCTTTCACTATTCTTAAATATCCAAATTTTACATATGGCAGGAAATAGGCTCTACTAAGTATAAAATGCTTTATTACTGAACTGTCTTAAAGGAGAAAAAGAAATATAAATCTTGCTTTGAAGCATTTTATTCATACACAGTGTTTTATGTGGTTGAAAATGTTTCAGGTTCTATTTAAAACATGAATTACTACGTCTTCTTTGTGATACTACCAAAAGATACCAAGTTGATGGTAGTGAAGTTTTAGTCCCTTTCTTGTTTATTTAGGGAGTACAGGTCATTACAAAAACAATTTCAATAAATACCCTGAAATATATCTAAGGGGTTTCAAGCTGCTACATCTTTTCACTCTCTATTGCATATAATGGTTGTGTATGAAAGCCTACATTATCATTATGATATATCAGTTCCCGGTAAAAATGATGTGGGATATTTAACTTTACATTAGAGAGCAAGCTAAAACAAGATCATTGAGATTGAAGAGGTGGGACACGAGAGATTATTATGTAAATCTAATCTATTTTACAAAGGTTACACGCTCTTAGGAAAAGCAGAGACAGATAATAATATTAATGGATTTGTACTCTGAAACTAGAGCTCATACTAATACTCGTAAATATATAATTTTTAGACTTTGAATAGAGTAGTAGTTCTCAATCAAGGGCAATTTTGTGCCCCAGGGGACATTTGGCAATGTCTGGAGATATTTTTGATTTGTCAAGACCTGTTTGAGGACAGATGGGGGGTGATGCTACTGGAATCTAGTGAATAGAGGCTGGAGATGCTGCTCAACGTCGTACAATGACGGAACATTCCCCCCGCCCCCGACAACAAAGAATTATCAGGCCAAGTATATTAATAGCACTGCTGCTTAGAAACCCTGGAATAAAGCCGTGAACTTTCAAAGACTATGTTGTGTCGTTGGATATTTTCCTATTTCTATTCCTAGCCCACATTGGTGGTTTAGAGAAGAGCTCTCTACTAAGAAGCACAGCAGTTGCCTTGGCGTTCATCTTCCATTTTTAAAAGAGCAGATTTTCCAGGGCTTCCATTTAAAGAATGTGCCATATTCAGTCAGTTTCTGATGGGTATGAAATGTGCTTTTTGGAAACTTACAAGCTCTCAGTAAAGACAATTTGTAGAAAACAAAAACAGGAGAGCAGGTGTCTAGCTTTTCCTCCCCACCCCCCACAAATGACTTTAGTGCAATCAAAAATGGGAAGTGTGAATAAAACTGCTTTGTGTTTTAAGTAGGAACATTTGGAAGTATTGGTATAATGCCTTTGGGACATGAAATCTTCAGTTTCACGATCACTTATTTAGAAATGTGATGAAGTGTGAAGAAACTGCACCAGCAGGAGGAATCATTTAAAATTTTTAAAAATCTGAAAAATAGTTTCATAGAGCATGTATGTGGCTACAAATCAACTGGCATATGTAGCAGAGCCTTCGTGTTTAACTTTCACAAATCTACTGACTTCTCTTAACTTATTAGTAGCTAAAAGAGAGCCATAAGAGAGCTAGAAGGTAATTTATTTCCATTAATAAGCTGATTTGGAGGGAAAACGGAAATTTTCGTTTTTAATCTATAATTACACCTAATTTGCCTATTTCAAATCCAGCCAAAAAATAAAAACATAAATTTCAAAAACTGGTAAAGCAAATATGTCTTACCGATTTAATCTTCAAGAGTTTAAAACTTTCAATCATAATTAAAGTTACTGAAAAGCTATCCAAATTGACTGCTTTATCCAGCTAATTTATGCTAGTGTATAAACCTGTCCTGTCCAATATGGTAGTACTAGCCATGTGGTTATGATGGAGCCCTTGAAATGTCGCTAGGCTGAATTGAGATCTGTTACAATTGTAAAATACAAACTGGATTTTGAGGACTTGGCCAAAAGAGAAAAATTCCATTAACAATTTTTATATTGATGACATGTTTTTTGGGGTTTTTTGGCTGGGCCACATGGCTTGCTGGATCTTGGTTCCCCCACCAGGGGTTGAACCCAGGCCCCCTCTGCAGTGAAAGCACAGAGTCTTAACCACTGGACCACCAGGGAATTCCGACATGTTGATGTGATAACATTTTGGATATGTTGAGTTGAATAAAATATATTTTAAAATTAAGTTAATCTGTTTCTTTTTATTTTTTAAATGTTGCTGCTAGAAGGTTTAAAAGTACATTTGTAGCTGATTATTTTTATTGGACAGTGCTGGCCTAGACCATTCAAGTTTTAATTAAGTAATCACTTTCATGATCAAATGAGCATGTAAGAAATAATAATAATATGAGGGGAAAATGCGTAAGAATACATAGTTTGCTAACCATTCTACTATGTAGTATCATTTTCGTAGTGTTAGCACCCATTTCTGCCCTATAGGAACCTTCTGCTTCCCCCAGACAGGTTCTTCCAAACCTTCCTTCCTACGCCTAGTGCTCTTTCCTCTGTATTTTTCTGCTCACAGTGTTCCCTTTGCCTGAGATGCCTCCCCTGCCTCATCTTCACCACAGTCTTCAAGATCTAACTCAAAAACATTCCTTCTTCATAGTGGTTTTCCCCAACTGCAAGTGGCCTCTTCCACTTCTGAACTCTCTAGCACCTAATCTGTACTGGCCTTTCTCGAAGTGTGCTTCTTCGACACTGGGACTGCCAGAGTTACATTTTCTAAGAAGAAAAGTTCCATGGTTAAATGAATTAGGGAAATACTGACTTAAAGTCAAATTGGTCTGTTTATTGCAGGACTTCTCAGGGCCCTTAATAGCTTAATCTGTATTGGGAATTTTTAAAGAGCCACTTGGTATATAGCATTTCCCAGTCCTTTTTGACAATGGAGTATATTTTTTTTCACCAAGCATTTTATAGGACTGAGTTACTGAGTAACACACTTTGAAAAATAATGCATATAACACTAATCAACACATATTCTATTGGGGCTTTTTTTTTTCCTCTTGATTCCAGCCATTATATAAATCATATGCCTTTACTTAAATTTTCAAAATTTAGTTGTTGTTTCCTAACATATACTGTATGTGATTCATCGAAGCCAGAAATAATCGTAGTTAGTGCTTGGTAAAATTACTAAATTACCTGTTGATTTAGTTTAATGTATCAAGTGATCATACCTCATTTGTATTAATTAGTCCTGTTAATGGTAAGAGCGATACTAATTGGACATTCCAGTGGACTAAACATTATAGTTCTTACTTGGCACAATACTTGCACAATACTTTCAAACTTAAACTATAATTAGTGGTAGAAGTGCAGGACATTCTAACCTGCTCAGTGTGGAAAAGCATTGGCAACACTAAACAAAGCCAATAAATACCTCTGGTATTTCTTTGAGGTCAAAAGGGGTAAAATCTCTGGAGAATATGAGCTGGGAGTCAAATAGAAGACTAGAAAATGAGAGTAAAAAAGAGAACTGTAAGTAAAAAATGAACTAGGGAGACGGAAAGCCAAAGATGAATAATAAAGTACCACCAGAAATATTTTAATTGTGATGTAAAAAGCACCTCCATCAGACACCAGTTTGCCATGTGTTAACGATAACTCATTTTTTTCAAAAATATGCACTCAGTGGCCAAATTCAAAAGCCTAATTGATTCGTTACTATTATACACACATGCATTGACTAATCAAAATTAGAATATTTAAGCCAGTCATAAGGGTTAAACAAGATACCTAAGAAATGACACGTTAAGTGTGATCCAGAGACTATTCTATCCCATTCTATCTTTTATTGTCCCTATCTCTGCCCTTTATGTCCTTGTTTTATTCATATATATTTATGAACTTGACCTCCCCACCCCCAGGTAGAATATGAATGAAGGAGACTGAGAAAAGACTCTGTTTTCTGCCTGTTTATATTTCTAGTGCCTGGCATAATTCATTTATATTTGTGGACTCCCAGACAGTGGTGTTAAATATCATATTGAAGAAGAGAGTAGCTGTTTTCTTGATTTCCACCTAAAAAATCAAGAGTGTATCTCAGTATCCAAGTTTTCATTAATAACCCATGATAAATGTCATCCATGACTTTTCTATATTGCATATGTTGTTTTTTTAAATTTATTTATTTATTTTTGGCTGCGTTGCTGCGCATGGGCTTTCTCTATTTGCAGCGAGCGGGGGCTACTCTTTGTTGCAGTGCGCGGGCTCCTCATTGCGGTGGCTTCTCTTGTTGGAGCACGGGCTCTAGGCGCACGGGCTTCAGTAGTTGTGGCATGTGGGCTCAGTAGTTGTGGCTCACGGGCTGTAGAGCGCAGGCTCAGTAGTTGTGGCGCACGGGCTTAAGTTGCTCCATGGCATGTGGGATCTTCCCGGACCAGGGCTCAAATCCGTGTCTCCTGCATTGGCAGGCGGAATCTTAACCACTGCTGCCACCAGGGAAGTCCCGATATTGCATATGTTTTAATCAACTGATCAATAAGTGTGTATTTACAATCTGTTTACTATGTTTGGGACCAGGTACTTTGGGAGGGTAAAAAGAAAGTAAAATACATACTTCTTTTGCCTTCAGGATTGAGAAGGAAAGACAAACAGATAATCAGAAAACAAATGGAGAATTGGTGCTAAATTCTGTGAAACACATACTTCAGAAAATGGGAAATGAAAGCAGGCTGGGATACAAAGGAAGTTTGCAAAGTAAAGCCAACTTTGAAGGCTATTAAAGCCAAGGGCATGGTTTACACAATGTCTGGTAGAGACCAGAGGGCCCAAGAAGATTTTTGAGGAGAGGATCTACAAGATGAATCCTATGCTAATGTGCTAATGAATCCTGTTCTAGAGTCGTATATAGATTAGACTCATATACAGATAGAGTTGGGGAGAGGCTGCGTAAGGAATACCACACCAGAGACTGTTGGCTTTAACCTAAATTGGAAGGGTGTGTGTCTCTCTAGGGCAGTGGCCATGGGATTAGACCAAGAACAGCTTTTAAGAGGAGGACAGACAGGACTTGGTGACTGATGGGAAACAGGAGATTAAAAAATGTGGGTGGGATGGTCCAAAATGACCCCAGGGTTTTGAGCACCGATTAAAAAATAATAATGGCTAATGTTTTTGAACATTTGCTCTGTGCCAGACAGTGTTTTGTGTGGATTTTCCAGAGTTTCATGATGTGGGTATTGATGTAAGTACTAATGCTTCTCCCATTTTATAAATGAGGAAACAAAAATTCATTGAAAGAATATAATTTGTCGAAAATTATATCCCATTTTATAAATGAGGAAACAAAAATTCATTGAAAGAATATAATTTGTCGAAAGTCACAGCTGAGCGGAAATTTTAATCCAGGCAGCCTAGATCCAAACACCATGCTCTTAACTTCTATGCTCTTTTCTATCTCACACCCTAAAGAAATGAGGGTGACAATGGTAAACTTGGGATGAGAAGCTAATTTGGGTTTGGGACAACAGTATTTCCAAGTAGACATCTCCAGGTGAGATTTGGAGATGAAAGACCTCAGCTTGGACAAACTGGAGATCTAAATTTTACAGTAAGGATTACAGAGAAATCAAAAGTTCTCAGGAGAAGAGCATACAGCCGAGGTACCAAAGATTGCAATTATTCCGTAGGTATTACTTCTTGGAGGTAATGACTTTTTAAGCAGGCATATTGGTATTTCATGTTATATGACCCTAGACCAGTGGTCTGTCACACACCTCTATTATAACAAAACTTCTGAGCATATACCCTTGGTATGTGTAACTTATTCAGCATTGTTTTCGCTTAGTAAGGTAGCTGATGAAGAATTCATACTGGAGGAAGAGGCAACTGTATGATTTTCTGGTTTGCTTCTCCTTGCACTACCAGCATGAACTTCAGGCTGCAGTTCTTTGGCAGAGGACTTTTAAAAGCCATTTCTCCATTCTGTTGAGTTAAAACTATTCTATATTATCCAGGCTCATGTAAAACACACTCTGTTACAATGCACTGTGCATGAAAGAAGGGCACCACGGTCTAAACCCACATTATGGATCTCTCATTCTCACTGCATTTACATCGGTGGTACCAGACATCTGATTTAGGAGCTAAATTATGGCACTGGTTTCATTCCATATATTAAATATATTTTTATTTGCAAATAATAAGTATTTGTAAATAATTTTTATTTACAAATAAATATTTGTAAATATTTTTTAATGTACAAATTGTCACTTAAGCATTTCCTTTCCACACTCAGTAGTTTAACTGTTCTCTACCCCAACCAGGGAACTTTTCTGCCCTTCAAAGGCAACTGACTTTGTCTTGACTTTCTCAGGAGTCAGGAGGTGCTTCCTCAATACTCATATTCCAGTATGTGCTGAGTGGACAAGTCTGAGATCACTGTGTCTGTACACTAGATGGTGTACACACTTCTGTCCAAAACCCACTCAGCCATTCCCTCTCTGGATTTGAATCCTTGTAGATTTAGTTTCCTCATGCAATGTCCTCACCCCTGTTGTACCATTTTAGGTTTCCTTTTTTTTTTTTTACTTTAGCTTCAACCTTCTCCTGTTTTTCTTATGGTTCTTGGGATATGATATGGTGAATTTCATAGCATTTACAGAGTAAGCTACTTTCGATTTGTACGTGGACAGGTCTATGTTCTCTGTATGTTTCCAGAATTTCCTTTCTGTATATTTCTTAACAAAGGAGTTCATATCTTTCCAACCTCCACCCACTATGGAATGAGGACCTCCCTTTTATATGTCAAAAGTAAAAGTAGTGTCTGAGTCAGAATATATACCCAATAAACATTTGCTTAGTGAGAAATAATTTGGAGATTAGAGTCAAATGGTAATGTCAAAAATATTTATGAATCCTTGTCAGGTGAGTAGAAAATAGTGGTAATTAATGTGTCTTATTTATATTTATTTAGGTTATTAATTAATTAATAACCTATATTAATTCCTATATTTTCCTGTTATTAATTCCTATATTTTCATGTTAAATCACTTTATTGTTTTCTTTAACCTTGAATTAAAGGTTTTCTTCTGTTTGAACAGATAATACTCTTACAAACAAACAAACTGGCCACACTAGACCTGGAAATATATTCTCATTTGAGCCATAGAAAATAAACCTTAACACTGAAAAATGGTGAGTGTGAATATTAAAATATCAGACAACAGCTGGGAACCCCAATTGGATTTTTTGAGATAAGACACAATACTAACAGAGTCAAGTACACAGTCCAGAAAGTTGGTGATACACTCATCTTTCCAACAGATATAAATAATGAGGTAGATGTTAAAATAACTTGTAACTCCTCACTATCATGCTGATGGAACCGATTCATTATAACTGTAAATGGGGGAAAAAATGAAAGAATTTACAGATAACTGTGGACCAACTTCCTTCCTAGCCTAACAAGAAAAAGGGCTTTTACGTTTGGATTTGGAAACAAAAAATATGGTTCTGGTTTTATTTTAAATTTCAAATCAATGTGGAAAAATGTCTTTCTCTATATTTCTTATTAAATAAATGAAGCCAAATGGATACTGCCAGAAGATGGTTCAGAATTCGGTATATTTTAGAGTCATTTCATGAGAACTATTTGGCTAATTGACTAATTGGCTGCTTGATTCATAAACATTCAGGCTGATATAGAAGCAAAATTATTTTTTTGTCCTTTTCCATGTAGCACTTATATTTTCACATGAAAAATGTACTTAGATCTTATCAATATAATTTTTAAAAAACTGACTTTGAGAAACAGCTTTGCTAAAACACCCACCTCTGTTTCTAAAGCTAATTAATAGTAAATATATATGTTCCATTTCTCATACTGACAGGTCACGAGTAGGACCCACAGAAGATCTATAAGATTTAGAAGAGAGGGTAACTACTAAGTGAAAAACAGGAGTAGAAGGGAAGAGCAGAATGGCTCTTAGTGTGGGGAGGTTAAAAAATGGCAGGCAGAGGTGAAGAGCTGTTTGCATCTGGCGATGGGGCTGTGGTTGGTAAAACTTATTGTTCTCTGTGTACAAAGGAACAAATTCAAAATGGGCCACTGTGAGACACACTGCTGCCTTTGTTGACATTGTGGGCTCCTCATTGAAAAAGGACAATGTAAATAAACACGTAGGCAGTGAAATGCATCAAAGAGCTATCAGTTTTTAAAGTCTCTACCCCGTTACACTGGAGAACCTCAAACTGGCAATCATGACTAGAAGTCATGTCAGTGTCCGGACAAACAAAAGGCAGCAGATTGTCAAGTTGTTTGTTATTGCCTACACAACGGCCAAACTGGAAATTCCCTTGGCTAATTTTCTCTCATTGCCCAAATGGGAGTCCATCATGGAGTAGACTTGGGCAAGACTACTTTGCTGAAAGTACACATAAGGCTCACCCACATCATTGAGAAAGTTGTCAAGCATGATCTAATGTTCACTGTTCGGCAAACCCAGTACTTTTCCATCCTTATTAACAGGTCTGAAAACACAAGTGCTTGGTGACCATGAAATGATGTATACATTCTATGTGGGTAAGACTCCTTTGCCAAATGTTAAGTTATTGAGTTTAAAATAGACCAAGCAGGTGAATACAAGGTTTGAAGAAAATACAATTCTTAACACAGTCTCAGAGCTTGGAGTGGAGATGTAAATAACAAGCATATTGGTTTAATGGGTATTAACTCCACTCTCCAAATGGAGAAGTCCCTGACCTGCTCAAGCGGGAAATGCCCTTCTGAGTTTCAATACCTTCGTCTTAGTCACCATTTAGAGAGCTAGCAGCTTCGAACACCTGTAAAACACTGGCTTTGCTGACCTTTTTGCCACAGTTACCTCTCTTCATAACTTATATCAAACAGCCCCCATTTGTCTTCGTGAATTAAAAACTTTAGCAGAGTGCTCGCTTCGGCAGCACATATACTAAAATCGGAACGATACAGAGAAGATTAGCATGGCCCCTGCGCAAGGATGACACGCAAATTCGGGAAGCGTTCCATATTTTTGAGGCGATATGGGGATATATGCATATGTATAGCTGATTCACTTTGTTATAAAGCAGAAACTAACACACCATTGTAAAGCAATTATACCCCAATAAAGATGTTAAAAAGAAAAAAAAAAACTTTAGCAGATTTTGTGGAAGACTGCTTAACAACACTGAAGAAAGCAGATGGAATGCACTGGTTAGAGCATAAAAACAGGGCAGACGTAGCCCTCCTTCATAGATTCCCTGTGTGACAGCCTCTGTTTAAAAGCATGGTCACTGAGAAAATCATAAGTTCAGGCCTACAAGTGAGAATCCAGTGCTACCTGAAGATGTTAACTAGCAAAATTTGTCCTACACCTCTACTCATCATTGAGATGTTAGACCTACTCTCCAAATGGCATTGTCTTCCACTCAGTGATTTACTGGTGAATGCAGAAAGAAACCCCAAGCTAGTATCCTTCAGTAGGATCAGACAAAATGGGGGATAGTGTTGTGATGAAAAATTTTAGGGAAAGAGTCCTCATTTATAACAATGTTATTTAAAACTGTGTGTGTCACATTTTGGGGATATTCATATAGAAGATGCATCCCAGTGTTTAAAATTATTGGATATAAATATGGGCCCAACCATGAGCATGCCTTAAAAGCATATGCAGTCAAAGAACTTGAAATGTTTATTAATCCTTTCGAAGGGCTGCTGCAATAAAATCATGTGGCTGCTTCCCAGTTGGCCAGAGAATGGGACTGCTCACAGGTTTCAGGTTGAAAAGCCTCCCACAGCTCCCTAGGCAAGAAGTTTGGCAGTGGTGCTGAAAAACTACAAAGACATATTCCCCAATATTTATCATATGATTTGTATTCTGCAGTCATTTCCAGTTTCAATGGCAACAGTGGAAGGGAACGGATGAAGTCAGGTTACAGGAATAGAATGCTTGAGACAGGGCTTGAATATCTAATGCACATTTCTATGGAAGGCCCAATGCCAGGAGCATATAACTGCAGACGTGCTGTCTAACTTTTCTTATTAAAACTCACCAGAACAAACAAATTACCCTTTGGCAAAAGACCATCAGAAAACCTCAGTTTTGAAGGAGAACCATCTTCCTTCTGATAAAAAAGAAACAGCATTTTGTGCTCAAACCCCCTCTGTAAATCACCATTATCTCTGCCTATGTTTATAAAGTATGGACAAGTGACTAGTCTGCAGTAAAGTGTAATAATAGAGCAAAATAAAATGAAGTGAGTACATTTCCTACCATTAAGCGTTGTTGTGTGTCCATTTAGTTTGTAATGTTTATAGAAATAGCAGCACTCTGTAGAAAAGGAATTCAAGGGATTCAACCAAGGGGAAAAAAAAGACTTGCTTGATTTTCACTTGACCATATTTCTTAATTATAAAGAAAAAAATACAGCATATGTCATATATTAATAAGTAGCATTCTTTTGTCATGTTTATTTTTCTGTGTTTTCATTCTTGCTTAAAATATAGCTTAAAGATAGAAATTGAAGTATTAATATTAAACAGATCATGTCATTATCCTGTAAGTGTTAAAATGATAATATTTTATTTTGTTATTTAAAAGCTGCCCAAAAGGATGCAGCATGGCTTAAATATTTGGGTGGAGTTCTTCATTCTACCTTTATTTTCCATGGCCATATAACAGTCTAAACCCTACTTAGGACCCCGTGCAAGGGCACAGAATGAAATTAAAAATCACACCTATTACTGCTACCAAGGCAAACTATTTAAATTTCTCCTAGTATTTACTGGAGTTCTTGGTACATAGCGAAGAAAGGCTCAGTGAATATTTGTTGAATAAATAAAATCACTTATTTATAAAACGTGTGGAATTCACAGGGTAAGGTTTACAGCCGTAACAGTATAACTCTGTAAGGCAATTCTTAGGTGAAATTACAGAAACTGCCTAATTATTATTTGCTTTGGTTCCATTGTATTTAGTGATGAATAATTTTCTTATTTTAAAACAATATTTTTCAGATATCCATTATTGCATAATTAAAGGCCAAAAATGAAAACTAGAAGGTTCTTAGGTCTATGTTTATTCTCCATTTGCAATATTTCAATATAGTCCTTTTCTATGGAAATACTTCTGAATTTAGAACTCTGTGGAGAGAAATACTGACATCAGCACAGGCAGGAAAAAAATAGTAATTTATTTATTTATTTATTTATTTATTTATTTATTTTTTAAAGGGACGTGGTTATTTTAATTTATTTATTTATTTATTTATGGCTGTGTTAGGTCTCCGTTTCTGTGCGAGGGCTTTCTCCAGTTGCGGCAAGCGGGGGCCACTCTTCATCGCGGTGCGCGGGCCTCTCACTATCGCGGCCTCTCTTGTTGCGGAGCACAGGCTCCAGACGCGCAGGCTCAGTAGTTGTGGCTCACGGGCCTAGTTGCTCTGCGGCATGTGGGATCGTCCCAAACCAGGGCTCGAACCCTTGTCCCCTGCATTAGCAGGCAGATTCTCAAGCACTACGCCACCAGGGAAGCCTAAAAATAGTAATTTACATACAAAAAAAACGAGTTGTTTACCATGGGAGACATAAGCACACTGGTTTTAACAAATTCACACTTCTATATTTAATAACTGAAGCATTAGGAAATCAGCTGCTCTCAAGTGTATTTTAAAAGCATTTGTAATGTGGAGTTTTCTAATATTATCTTCCCAAGTAACTATTATATTAAAAATCTTGCCGAGTTTCAAAATAGATCTGCTAAAATCTTATATTTATTTGAAAAGATTGCATTTTACTGAGTTTATTATAACAATAAAAATATAGCAATGCAACCATATGAATATTTAAAAATATAAACGCCACTGTCTTTTTTAAAAAATCCTAATCTAGAATTGTTTTCTGTTTTAATAATAAAAGTCAAATAAGTGGTAGGGGAAAACAAGAGGTAAAACTATAAGAAAGAATCATGGGAGTACATTTGCAAAGAGAATTCTTTGAATTCTCACTTAAGAGAAGTGAGTTCATTAAAATAATGAAGCTAAGCCTAATATTTTATAATAAATAAGATGAAATGTATTTTCTATGGCAGAAGCTTTTCAAGTTATACCAGTTTGGAAGTCATTATTTCACTTGATCACTAAAAAATTCTTTTGAATTGCTCTTCAATTCATATAACAAACCCAAAAGCTAACACAGCTTCTATGTTTACTATATCTTTAATATGGCTTTATCTTGCCATAATACTATACCCCCATATAGTTCCAGCAGAAAGCATTTCAAAACCAGAAATCATTCTCTTCTATTTCACACTCAAGGCTGGAGTAAATTGCATGCCTCTAACAAATCAGATTTTCCAGTGAATACATCTGGAGGGCAATAGAAACAGGATGGTGGTGGTGGGAGGTAGAGGTTTGAGATTGGGAAGTGTTGTAAACAGAAGGAAAACCATTGGTGAAAGTCAGAGTTAGAATGCAACGATTAGATCATGCGAGATCTTGTAAGCCATAAGTTAGCATATGAACTTTCTTGTAAGCCATAGGTTAGCGTATGAACTTTATCTTGAGGGCGATAGTGAGCATAGAAGGGTTTCAACTGGGCCCAGGGTAGGGGATGATCAGATTTGCACTTTAAAGACATCATTCTGGCTATGGTTTAAAAATGTACCAAAGGGACAAGTCTGTGCACAGGGTTAGAAATCCAGGCAGCGAGAAATTGTAGAAAAATGAACACATTTTAAAGATAATTAAGAGGTAGAACAGATATGAGTTAGGTTCCAATTTGCTGTAAAGGTGACAGAGAGAGAAGAGTTGACAGTGTCACCCAGCTTCCTGAGTCCGCACGAGGATGGCATTTATTATAAGGAACACAAGAAAAAGATCAGCTTTTAGAGGAAGTATGATGAATTCAATTGGAATATAGTGAGTTTTGGACCCTGAGATATCCAGTTGGATTATGGGATAGTTATGGAATAAAGATTTATAGAATTTATGGAAGATCTGCATATAAACAGTAATAGAAACAATTGAAAAGAAAGATATTACCCAGGGAGGGAAGGTAGGATGAAAACATAAGAAAGTCAGGGCTAGGCTGAGGAACACCAACATTTAAGAAATGGCCTAAAAGGATACTGGGTCAGTGGGAAAACACAGGAGGGCTGTGTTACAGAAGGAAATTTGGTTTCAAAAATGTGGGAGTGTTTATCATGCCAAAGACTGATGAGAGATCAAGCTTAAGATAAAAACTAGCCATTAGATTTAACCACATGGAAGTAATTTTTACTTTGGGCAAGAGCTGTTTGGTAGAATGGTGGGTACAGGTGCATGAGTGGAGTGGGTTGGGTGAAGGAGCAGGGAATGTGAGACCCAGGAATACAGACTCTTTTTTAGAAGTTCTATGAGGAATGGGGAGAAGCAACTGGGTGGTACTAGAAAGACAGAAGAGTTCAGAGAGTAACTTATTTCCTTGGGAAAGGTTTCAGCATGTTTAAATGCTGATGTGAAGTGTCTGATAGAAAAGTAGGTTAAAGTTATCCAAAAAAAGTATAATAGCTAATAATAACAGCTAACACTCACTGAATGCTCAATATATACTAGGCACTCTTCCAAGTTCTTCATGCTTAGTAACTCCTTTGATGCTCACAGGTAGGTACTGTGATTATTCCATTTTACAGATAAGGAAATAGAAACCTGGGGAGTTCGAAGGACTAACTGATGGGATAACTTTGCTTAAGAGGTGGAAAAAAGTGGGATCCAAAGCCCAGATAAAGGAATTACCCCTGTACAGAAGAGGGACAGCTTCCATTCTACAGGACCGGACATGGAAAGGATGGGATGGAGGTAGGTGAATTTATAGGTTTGGAGGCAGGAGACTGAGAGAATTCTCTTAACAGCTTCTATTTTGTCAGTCAGTCAGGAGAGAAGGGCTTCTGCACAGCCTGAGATGAGGTGGTAGGCTGGTAGGTTTGAAATACAAAGAAGGTGTTAAATAGACCCTATAAAGAATAAGAGAGAATTTATGTTAACTAGGGAGCATAAAATGATTGCAGGCAGCCCTGAGACCCCACTGCAGTTAGAGGGCCAGTGCTAGCCATGTCATTCATTTTCAGGGTTGTGTGGTTTCCCCATGCTCAGTTTCAGGCCAGAGGAGAGGTAGTGCTGTTAAGACTATCCAAGAAGGATCCAGAAGTCTTGGTGTTTAGTCAACCATGGAGATCTAGAAGACCTCGGAGGTAAACCAAATGGGTCAGGGGTATGGGTAGGGCAGGGGAAGAGTAAGGCATATAGATCTGTTTGATAGGCACTTACTTGAACCTTCTTTAGAAGTAGAGTATAATCATACTTAATTAATCAGGTAGACAGGGAATGGATGGTGCCCAAAGATAAAAAGTAAAAAAAGTAGATCTTGGTGAAGGGGTATATGGGAACTCTGTACCTTCTGCTTAGTTTTTCTGTAAAGCTAAAACTGCTCAAAAAAATAATAATAAAGTCTATTAATTTCAAAAAATACACCTTGGAATATATAAGGTAGGGACTATCTGAATATGACTTTATCATATGACTGCATATGACTTATCTTGCTTGTCTACAGTGGCTTGGCAGGTAAAAAGAAGAAAGGAGCTTTGGACTATTGTCTTTCGGACCACAAAGCACATGCACATTATCCTATAGCCACTGAATATTGATGCTATTCATTGGTATTCATTTCTGTGTAACCTTAAACTATGAAAGTTTTCTGAAAGTGCTGAAAGTTTCAATAAAGGCACTACTAAGGTTTGTTATGAAAACTTTGTTGCAAACCAAAGAAACTACCTGTCAGAAGAGAAATTTACTAATGAGCCAACAGGTGGCAGTATAACATGGTGTTCTTGAATTTTTTAATAATAGAACTAATTAACAATTAGGGCAGCAGAAGTCTCTCAAAGTGGAAAGAAGGTGGAGGGAGAAGGAGGACAAGGTGAGGCAGGGGAAGGGAGCAGAAAGGAGAAGAGAGGAGAGATCAAGAGAAAGGGATTCTGAAGGAGCCAAAATTATAATAGTATCTATTCATCCCTCAACATTTATCTCAAAACTCATCCCTGGAAATCTCAGACTCCAGTCTGATTCGGATGCTGGCAAGTCATGGTGTTAACACAATGAATAGTGTAACAGCTGATGGCCATACCCATATCTCTATTAGACTGTGAGATTCTTGAGGACAGGAAACAGTGTTCATCTTTGAATGCTCTCAAACCAGTATCTAAGCCAGTGTCTGACTCAGAATAGGAACAAAACAAACATCGATGGATGAACGAATGTATGAATGAATGAATGATAGGTATCTGGCCATTTTTCATGCCATCTACTGTAATCTTTTCCATCTACCTTTGGGAAGAAAAGTCCTGTCAACTTCTTTTCTAATGAGAAATCATTTCTCACATTATATCATAAGTCATCTGGGGAAAATTTATTGTTTCCATTTAATGACAGTTAAAATAAAAATCTTGGGACTTCCCTGGTGGCGCAGTGGTTGAGAATCTGCCTGCTAATGCAGGGGACACGGGTTCGAGCCCTGGTCTGGGAAGATCCCACATGCTGCGGAGCAACTAGGCCCGTGAGCCACAACTACTGAGCCTGCGCGTCTGGAGCCTGTGCTCCGCAACAAAAGAGGCCGCGACAGTGAGAGGCCCGCGCACCGCGATGAAGAGTGGCCCCCGCTCGCCGCAACTGGAGAAAGCCCTCGCACAGAAACGAAGACCCAACACAGCCAAAAATTAATTAATTAATTAATTAATTAAAAATAAATAAATAAATAAAAAATAAAAATCTTTAGGATGAGGAGAATGCAAAACAAGCAAGCAGGCAGCAACAGTAGTGGTTGGAATGGTTTGGTTCTGAGGGAGAGAGGATATCTATTAAGCTCCAACCATGTGGCAGACATAAATGATAGACTTTGCATGTATTCTTGTCTGATCTTAACAACAGTAGTATGAACTGATTACTGTTATTGGGCCCATTTTATATGTGAGAAAATGAGGATCAGAGAAGTTAATTTGCCCAGAGACATTAACTGGGGCAACCTGACCTTTCTTCGTTCCTTCCTTCCTCCCTTCCTTCTTTTTTTTAACTAACATGTACTTATCACCTGCTGAGTCCTAGAGGGGCTAAACAACTTTTCTTCTAAGGTCACGCAGTCAGAAAGAGGCAAAGAAGGAGACAAATCTGGGCCTTCAGGACTTGAGAGTCCATGTCCTTTATTAAACTACATTTTTCCATCACAGATCTCTTTGCAAACTTTGGGAACTTCATCTCACTTTCCTGCTCTCCCTTGAATTAACATCACATTATGGCGAGCCGGAAGCTGGGATTTTGAATAGAAAGAGACACAGTTGTTTTTCTATCAACTTCTGAATTGAGGTCATTTCTCCAGTCTGGAATTTGCTAATTCTCCCCCACCGGCAGCTCTTCCTGAAACTTTTGGCCAGTGCAGTTGACACCAGAGACCTGGGAAGCCATCCTTGCGCTCTGAGCTTCCAGCAGCAGCCCGAGCTGTTTGTCAACGAGCTGAGAGCCTCGTATCTCAGATTAGTGCCCAATCAGAAGACAAACAGAAGGTGAGTAACTTCATGGGAGAACAGTGGCTCTGTATGCTAGCCATCCAGAAACAGCCAGATGAGATGGCATCAAAGGCCTAAAATGCCATATGTCACTTAGAATCGTATTCTCATTTTAATAGTGCTATTTTGACGCACAGTAGATAAGCCTGAAAGTAAATACACGAAAATGCTAACAGAAGGAATATGGATAATTGATGTTAGGGCAATGAGATGATGAGTAATATTTTTCTTTTAATTGCCAAAATTTTGACGATGTGGTTTTAGTACCTTTAAAAAGAAAATATTAAAGTTATCTTATTTTAAAGCATTTTTTTCTCTTTGATGAAACAGCGTTCTAGAAATAACTAGAAAGGACACATGGGCAGATGAAACAACATAAGCCAAATTCCCAAATTCTGGATTTATCTTCCTACAGATTTTTCTGCTGTGAATTTGAGAGGAGCTACAACTACATAGCAAGGGCTAAGTTTAATCAGTAGGTCACAAGATTTCTGGTGGTAAAGGAAAATCGTTCATAGGAATGGCCTAGGAGGTGTAAATAAAGCAGAAATCAAAAGTCTCCTCAGCTCCACAACTGCAGAGGTAATACCTCCACCCGCCACCAGCAGTGCAGCTGTCTGGTGCTTCCAGGTTTCTCCTGGGCTTCTGTAGCTGCCATCATAGTAGTTGGCCCCTAGGGGCGCTCTGCCCCATTTTGCAATAGTGCTCTTGTCCTTCCAGTAGACAATCTCAAAATCCTCCTTTCCCCCCAATCTAAAAGCAACAAATAAAGGCAGAATTATTGTTAAAAATTTGAAAGCATGTTTACTAGAAAATTGAATGGAAAATAAATGCAAATTCATGGAAATAAATCATATAATGGAGAACAGATTCTTTTATCTTTATGTAACTCAAATCTTGCCACAGATCTGCTTCCTGAGAACCCAGATTATAAATTTTTTTCTGAGCCTAGACTGTGGGATGCTAAATGAATCCCTCAGAGCCTCTAACCTGAGGTACCAGTTCTACCCCTGCCAAGTCTGAGGAGAATCTCAGCCTTCACTCCTCATCCCTCTAGGAGGCTAGCTACCCCACTGGGTTCAGGTAGCTTTCAAAGGCCCTGTCCTTCTCATACCTTCTGGTCTCTTGGTCTCCTGGGAAAGGAAGGTGCTTGTCTCTCAGGTCCAGAATTCAGCCTCTGGATTTAGGCCTTCCTTTGTTTACCTTACAGATAACTAACTTCCTTTGCCTTTTCTGTAAGTCTGTAGATCCACACATCTCCCTGTCTTGTCCCATCATTTGAATCATCTCATTAGATAAATGTCAAGGCTTGGTTTCTCCTATCTGGATGGCAACCTTTACACTCATACTTTCCAGAGCATCTTGATTTTAATCATTCCAATCAACTGTCCCAAGAAGTAAACACCGACTTGTCCATCCATGTTTCCCCAGTTTGCTCAATACAATCACCATGCCTGTGTCTTTGGCTAATATCTTCCCCTATTCTCACAAATGGACAAAAGGCCACAAACAGCAGATGGCTTTGGGGAAGATTACCTCATGTCTGCTCGCCATTAGGCAAGCAGAAGACTGTATCCTTCCCATCCTTCAGAGACCCCAACCCCCAACCTCTACCTCCTCACCCGGACTCTCCCTTCATTCCTGTTCTTCGTCTGAGAGATATCTCTGACTGAAAACTCATTGGCAGAGCAGAGATAATTGACACACTCTGAACCCAACACAGGTTCAAGCCCACCTTGCCTCAGTTACCCACTCTCCTGTCTGCCTCAGGTACTCTCTGGACCCCCTCCTCAGGGAGTGATCCTGCAGAATTCTACCCATTACAGTTTTACAACATCAAAATCCCTTAACCATAGAGTAACAACAACACATACAGTGAGAGGAGAGTGGATCACTCACACATGCTTTTACGGGAAAACGGGCAGCTCTCTCCCTGGTAAGAAAAATATGGGTCTCCACCCCACCACAAAAAAAAAAAAAATCCCAGAATGCCCCAGAATGCAGCTTCTTTTCTCCGTGACGTGTTGTAAAGCACGTCAGCTGCTTCTTGTTGCTGTGAGGATCACCCAACATCGGGTCACTGAGACAGACGGCAGCCCTGGCTCGCACGGCTGATAGGATTAGGAGCTGGGTCTTTGTCAGCCCTGACTGAGTCTGGGAGAGACCCCAGCACACACAGGTGAGCTGAGAGGAAGAGCGGATGTGGGGGACGGGGAGGTATCTTGGTTAAATGGTGCAGACCTTTTCTCTTCGGCAGTGCGTTTGTATTGTCTTTTCTGTGAAGTTTGCAGTCTAGGGGGTTCCTATCAAGAAAAACCTGTCCTTTATGACTTATCTGGTTTCAGGGATTGACAGTATATGCCTCCCAGGATTTTTGTGAGGCTCAAATAAGATTATACATGTGAAAGGGCTCTGAAAATATAGTTGTGTGCAAATGAAAGGTATGAATCACTTAATTACAGATTTCACATAGGCAAAGAATCGAATAATTTATCCCAAATTTGGGGCCATAATTACATAAATACATCCCTTTTCTCCCAGCCTACAATACCTGTCTTCCCAGGTCTGGGCAGGGATATTATTTATAATCTTGAAGGGTTCCAGCCTTCTGAATTAGTTATTTTCTAAAAAAATCAGCATTACATTCATTTCTAGAGGAAAAGCCACAAAATTACAAAACCAGAGAATATTTTAAAGCAGATAAAAGATGACTATAATATACTGTATTAGATTATATCTCTTTGATGGTATAATGCAAATGTTATAAGACACTTAATGACGTGAGAAACACTTGAATGAAATTAAAGGCAAGATAGATATTAGCATTTGTAAAACTTGCCTTTTAGAACAGCATAAAAACAGCCTTGGGTTCCAAAAGTACAGAGCTAAAAAGCGTTTGAACACTAAATCATCAGCCTTTCCCTCAGCAGGTTGCTATGGTGACAACGGGGCTAGCTACAGCACGGCCTCTCACTGCCTGCACTTCTGCAGTAAAGGCTTTCACTTAACACATGTTGGATTTTTTTAAGGCACACACCCCATCATCAAATACAAAGAAATATTGGAGGCAGCTTTATCTGAGTCATTTTCTAAACAGAAGTTGTGTCTATGTTCTTTATCCTGTACTGATGGGCCCCTTAGGGGGTTAGAAAATTCACTCATTCATGCATTCATTCATTTGACTGTTATATATTGAGTGTCTACTGTGTCAGGACCTGTACTAGGCACTGCCTACATCCCTGGTGAAGACAGACAAATAAGTAGGGGATTCTGATACAAGATCATAACAGCTCTCCTGGGGTGAATTAAATACAGGTGTCCTGGAAGTATGTAAGGACTGATCTTCTTGGGGGATCAGGGGACGTTTCCTGGAAGAAGCTGTTTCTGAAATGAAACTTAATGTATCTTTAGGAGTTGAGGAGGATGCGTGGGTGGGGTGCAAGAAACGCTCTAGACAAAGGGACCAGAGTGTGCAACCGTCTAGAGGAAAAAGAGAACACGGTACCTCCTGAGAACTGCAGTTGCTAGAGTTCAAGGGGTATCCATTTGTATGTGGAGGGAGAGTGGCAGGGCGATGGATTGGGGGTGGGTAGGGGTGGTGAGGGAGGGAGGATCAGAGAAGGGCAGTGTCAAGAAATGAGATGGGAGAGATACACAAAGCCAGATCATGAAAGGCATTTGTGCCACATTAAGGAGTTTGAATATTACTTGGAGGACAACCGAGAAATCATTAATGAGTTTTAATGAAGAAGCATGGCTAGATTTGGCCTCGTGGAAAAATTGCAAAACTGGCGAGAAAGGAATAAGAGGCAAGATTGGAAGCAAGACAACTTTAGTTAGACCGCTCTTGCGATAATCCAGGATGTTTGTGGTTTAGGCTCTAAGTGAAGATAATGCAGTCAAACAGCGGCCAGAAGTAATCCGGTTCAAGACATTATTTTTAGAGTAGGGTGGAGATCATTCACGCTTTCTGCTATGCGGGGCCACATGAGGGAGAAGAAGTCAAGAATGACTCTGAGGTTCTGACTTGGACGGCTCCGTGGAGGGTGTTTCTGCTGTTAGGCCCCCAGATTTAATTCTCAGGAGGGACCTCAGAAGCACCTTAACAGTTTGACGTTAACAGTTCGAGCCTATCTCACAGTCTATGTCCTCAGGCTCATAATTTTGGAAATAATAGACTGTAGGAATCATCCTGGAACATCACTTTCCTGAAGTCTGTATCTGAGACAGCTGTAGGTATAAAAGCATGAATTAATCAGCTCTTCCCGCAAAATAAAAAATCCTAAGATTATCAACTTCACTTAACAAATCTAAGTAGATTGAAAAGACATGAAGATGTATGGAATAAAACTTCTTTATGGGTATAGAGGAGGCAAATTGCTTTCACTAATCCTCTGATTTCAGGCTCTCTCTAGACGCACACTGTACATTCCTAGATTTGAAAGTTGAGGACTCAGAAAAATGCTTTTCGGAGGGCAGACAAATGAGATGGTGGAGGTTCAGATACCATTTTCAAGGATCATAGTTCTTCCCTGTGGAACACGGGGTGTAACGATCGGGCTGTTCCCCATCCACATTGCTACTTAGAATATTCTCCAATTCTGAAATAAAGGGCATCTAAGTTATTATACATGTAGAGTTGCATCATCAGATGAAACTTCAGTAATAAGTGTAATAAATCAAGGCCCATGACCCAAACGATGGATGATCCCTATTCCACGTCCTCAGCTGAACAGGTTTTTGAGCTATTTTGAACAAATCTGTCTGCCTCAAATGCTTTTTCTGTCTGTCACGTAAGAGGATTCAGCAAATATTGAACGGAAGAGCTGGACGCGACTTGACTGCCCTTTGGAAAGTTATCTTCAATCAGCTGGGTATAGCTGTTTTTTTTGTTTTCCTCATCTAATCCTCCTAGCTATCCTTGACGTAGGTATTATTATTATTATCCCTCAAATTTAACGAGGATAAACTTGAAATTCAGAGAGGTCAAGAACTTTAGGCACATAGGCACTTCGCTAGAAGGGAGTGGAGTGCTTGCCTTGAACCGGTTTTCTGAGTTCCAGTGCGGTGTCCCCAAAGCAGCGTGCCTGGTGCTCATTCCCGGGCGTCTGTGGGCCAGAGCTGGAGAAAAAGGCTTTCTCGCCCTAAGCAGCCTGGCTTCCCAAGCCCGCGGGAACTGGCCTCTTCCTTCTGTCCCTGCGGTGCTGCGCTGCCATCGCCAGGCCCTTCGGATGCAAATCCCCCAAGGAGAATCGCAGCCTTTGAGATTCCGGAGCCCGGACGCTGTGTCAGTCGTGCAGCTTTCGCTTGGCTGGGGTCCGGGTGGAGGGGGACCGCCCTGTCTCATTCCTGCGAGGTAATTGTGTGGGGAGCTGTAAGTTGACTTAAAACCGAGAGGGCAGGGAGCAGCCGCGAGGCAAAAACTTTCCCTTTCTACAGTTTGGCTCTCAGTGATGTCACAGCTTTTCTGGGTTCTCTTCTGCGACGTGCACCCCCTTCCAACCCGATACCAGGTGCCAAAAAGGGGGTGTTGGGCGTCACCCTGCTGGAGATGCTTGGAGCCTCCGCAAGCCCTCCCCGGGTCGGGCTCGGCAGACAAGGAGGGGCGCGCGGAACTGGTGGGCAGGGCCCGCGGCAAAGTCGGGCGGGCGGGGCGCGCCGAGGCGCCTCCCAGGGGGCAGGCAGGTGAGGGAGGTCGGGGGAGGCGGCCGCGGGAGCCGCGGTGGCACCACGTGTCCGGCCGGGGCGGGGCGGCCGGGCGTGCCCTCGGGGCCCTGCGCGAACTGCCGCAGCGGTGGCGGCGCGTCGGCCCCGCAGCAGCCGCGGGCCGCAGAGCGCGCCGGCTCAGCGCAGTCTCCTCGCCCCGGTGCCCGCAGGTGCCTCCTCCTGGACGGCGGCAGCGGCGGCGCGAGGAGCCGGCGGGCGGCAGCGCGATGGGACCCCTTCGGGAGACCAAGGTAAGGAGGGCACGTCTTGCGGGCGCGGATGGCGGTGTCCGCGAGCGCCGGAGGGAGAGGAGTGGTGTGCACTGCGGGGAAGGAAGTCAGGTGAGAGCTGGAGGGGTGACGTTTAGAGTTGTGGTAAACGGTGACAAGGAGGTGGTGGGCACGATGAGAAGGCAGGGGACAGTTACTCAGGTGATGAGACCTGGGAGATGGGGAGGTGACACTGTGTTTGGAGGGTTGACCCAAGGATTAAAAAGATTCAGATGACTCTGAATGGTTAATCCCATCCCCTGAAATTGGAGATTTGGGATCTAGCTCTCAGTCGACGTCCTCTGTGTGTGAAGCGGATAAAAAAGGATTTGATGTATTGGGGACTGAGAAATAAGGACGCCAGCATTGGTTCAGGGTCTGCCTTGTGCCGAGCGGCGTGACTGACGGGTGATACCTGCTGAGTGACTGATGTGCAGAACGAACCCCGAGGCTGGGTGCGGCTTTCTGCCCTGGATAGGGTGGGTGCCTGAGCGACCGCGGGACTTACCGCGGCTGGGGCTTTCCCTTCCATTCCTGCCCTGTGAGGGCCTCCCAGAGGTGTTTGCTTTGGCAGCGACCCTTCCTGGTAAGCCGCGTGGAAATGAGCAGGAGGTCATGTTTCCAAATAGTGTTCGTTACCTAATCCAAAGCCCTTTTTCAATTGCAGAGGTTGGAGTGAGCAGTGGGGTTTTTTTGCAAAGAGCTCCTCCTAGGAGTCCATTTTAATAAGGAAGGGTGGTGGTGACCCCGAAAAGCACTGGACTGACTGCAGGCCCGTTCTGCTTCTAGATGATGTGCAGCAGTTTGGCTAAGCATCCTTGCCTCTTTTAGCCTCCGTTTCCTCATCTGTAAATAGGGACACAAATTAGTGTCCTCCCTATGGCCTCGGTTGTAAAGGTTAAACAAGATAATGGTTGGGAAAGCACTTTAAAAATTGAAAAATTTTGCTAAAATACTGCTTTTTAGGCATTTTTAAAGCCAAGGAAGGCACGGCCCTCTGCATTTAATTCTGTGTTTTGAAGGAGAGAGAGAGAAAAATCTCTTCATATGGGTGACCTGTAAGGAAAACAAAAGCTAAACATGATGTGAAAGGTGGAGCCATCTTACCGGGTATTGGATTTTTGTTTGCTTTTCTGTTGGCAACAAGCCTTGTGTACCAGGATATTAATGAATAGTTAAAATCCTGGCCGGAAGAGAGGGGATTTGAAAGATCAGGCTGCATGATCTATCAGGAAAGAATTGTTGCAGGTATAGGGGTCTACTTTGTGAGGAGACAGGAAAACAGAAGTGAAAGTATCACAGCTAATTCAGGGAAAGCAAAATGGAAGTCTGGAGGAAATCGAGTAATAAGCCAGAGTGTGCTGTGAGTTATAAAGAGCCTTTGAGAGAGCAGAAAGCTTAAATGTGATAGGAAAAGCCAGAATGGGAAGGTGAGTTAGGAACTGCATGAGAGAATGGAATAGCCTTTCTGCTAGCAGCTGGAAGTGTGTGTGTGTGTGTGTGTGTGTGTGTGTACATCCGTGCTGGAGTGTGTGCACTTCAGTAAATTAGAAGGCTTAGCTGAGTAGAAGAGTTCTGGAGCTCATTTTAGCTACTGAAACAAGGACTACTCTGTGAAGATTCAATATTCAGAAATGTAGCTTCTTAGAAACTGAGCCCAGAAGCAGACTGGAGTTCAGAGGGGGCAACAAATGTTCTTTTGTTTTATTTCTGATGTCCAATTTGGAGAAGGAGCAGAGAGTGCAGCATCATGAGAAGGAGATTTCCCGAAGCCGGATTCCCCGTTTGATTCTTCGGCCCCATCTGCCTCGGCAACAGCACCAAGTGTCCCCAGCCTCTGAGTCTCCCTTCTCGGAGGAAGAGAGCAGAGAGTTCAACCCCAGCGGCTCTGGGCGCTCAGCGAGGACCATTAGCAGCAACAGCTTCTGCTCAGGTACAGTACCCGCGGGAATGAAGGCAGGAGGTGTGTACATTGCCCGGCATTGTAAATGCGTCTGGAGCGGGCCCCTTAGAGTCTAGGACGGGACGTTAGTTATTAGGATGAATGATATGAGGTTGCATCTTTTTGGCTGTTTTGACCTACGAACACAGCAGGTTCAAGTGGTTCAACCTAATGAAATTTCATACTTGTTTTTATATGTTATTCTAGTTGATAATTTACTATGTGAAATCTAACTCCTTGCTTCTATGACTGTTTGTAAAATGTATTCCTTCGTTAAATCTGGAAAAAGAAGCGTACATTTTATACTAGCAATCTTTGTAAGCCTGTGTACTTCTGCTAATGGAATCCTCAAAGATAAAGCAAGTCCTAATGAATGAGGTCAGGATCAAGGTGGTTTATTTCCCAGGACCAGCCTGACCTTGTATATTAGAGGGAAAGAGCATA
This sequence comes from Balaenoptera ricei, assembly GCF_028023285.1. NCBI lineage: Eukaryota > Metazoa > Chordata > Mammalia > Artiodactyla > Balaenopteridae > Balaenoptera > Balaenoptera ricei. Next base: position 28,084,033 of record NC_082655.1, read on the forward strand.
GGCTTTGTAACCTTACAGGCCTGGGCTGGAATCCCTGGCCTTTCTACCCCTTACAAGCTGTGTGACCTTGGGCAAGTCGCTTAATCTCCTTAAGCCTCAGTAATTACATCCATAAAATGGGATGATAATACCTACCTCGTAGAGTAGCCGAGAGGTTGAGAGAGACCACGTACCTAAGTATATTCCTAGTGCAGGTCCTGGCCTGTAGAGGTGCTTAATAAATGATGTTTCTTAATACAAAGAACATATGTCAGTTTCAATACATGTTTGAAGAAGTTTCCTTAGAGTTGTGAGTATATTTGGTAAAGGCATAAATCTCTTCCTGGAGGTGCCACCGTTACCTCTTGACAGAGCCTATTATACAAATTGAAGCACATGACTTAGAAGGACTTGTATTCTTTGAGAAGTATTAGGAATTTGGGTAAAATTTAAAGGAGTGACTGTCTTCTGATTCATGAAGAATGTTTCACAGAGGATAATTTTTAGAATTTATCTAGGGTAAATGTAATTTGAAGGTTAACACATGCATGAAAAGTGACATGAATCAAGGTGCTATGATTAATGCCCTAATTTAGCAGGATACAATATTCCATTGTATTTAGTATTGGTGATTACATTTTCAGGGATTTTAAAAGTGTAGCTTTAGATTTATTATATACTTTCACAAAATAATTCCACCCAATGCATAAGTTGTATATTAGAAATACTGTGCTGCTTATTTTTATTTTTTTTTTCTCTACAATGCTTCAGATTCTCTACTTGGTTTTGAAAAAATTCTATCAAAGTATTATATTTTAAAACGTGTTGCTGAATCCATTGTACAATGGAAACCCACTGATGGTTTGCTTGACACTCTCGTAGAAAGAAAAAAAAAGGAAAACTGCTGGAGCAGTTAAGATTCCTAGAACCTGGAGTCGTATTTGCAGAATGTAATGCTGTTTACTTTCACTCCATTTTGGAGTTCAGGAATCACTCTAGTTGAATGTGGATGAACCCAGGGGAATATCATTTCACACTGACACGGCTTTGTTTACATAACGCAATTCCATATTTATTCCTGAAATTCTCTCCACATAATCATTCTCTCTCTGACTGACTTCACGGTGAGCAGTGTTACCAGCAAAAAAGAAAAAGTTGGTCAAAACAAAATAAAAATCCCCAAATAGATCTTAGAAAATATATTTGGCAAACAAATAAAATTGTTAATTTTGGCCATGAATCATTCTTTCCAAGACCTATTTCCTGGATCAACCCTCCTTCCCAGGAGACCTGTCTCCCACTAAGGCCATAATGCTGTACATGAAAACTGAAAGTAGATATTGATCCTTATGCCATTAACTAGTTGAGAATTGAGTGGCAGAAGCATCTAATGATGGGTGTCTATAAACCTACCTTTCGATCTTTAGCCTTGAATCCTGCCTCCAGATAGGACTCCCTCTGTTCCTGGGTCTCATCTTCCTGCTTGGCTATTCCCCAAGGTTTGGGTTGATGCCTTTTCGTTCTTTGCTTTCCTTTCCTAAGAGCCCTGGTAAAGCCCCGTGACGGCTTTTGAGTGCTGTGCTGACTAAAATTGACAGGAGCAAGGTCTTTGGGGGGCATGTTAATGATGCTTTAGGAGGTCAGTTGGTGGATGGGAAATAAATGGGTTTAGTACTATGGGGAGTATTAAAGCTGCAGGCAGTGAGGTAAAGACTGTAAAACATGTCCAACCAGCAGGGGGAAATAGCTCGTTTTAGTCCAGCCACTTCAACACTGAAGCTGCAATACATGTTGGTTATCATGGCAGTTAGGTCAGAGACCAAGGTACATGCAAATCTTAAAACTACCATCCTCTGCTAGAATGAAACTCAGATAATTTAGAGATGTCTGTTGCTGCTGTAACTTCATAACCTTACTGTGATTGTTGTGCATTAGTTTGTTTTCTTTATAAATCATCACATTCACTAATGTGAAAGAGGGCATGAAGAGTTAGAGGGGTTCTTACCATCTGATAGTGAAATTAGAGGCGAAGATGTTACTCAAACACAGTGCAATTTAATTTGAAAATTACAGTTTTAAAACTGCAAACTGGAGTCTTTCCCTAAATCTGTATCAAAGGCTGCATTAATTGTGAAGAGCATCAAATGTCCTAAGATATTCAGTTTTTAAAAGAAGGATAATTCATTGAGTTTACATAAAGTTAACTTTAATTATCATAAAGGACTATCCTTCATTTTGAGAGACTGGCTTTCCTATCATTTGTATTATAACAAAAAAATCCAAACAGTGGTTGGAGTTGTACTTCAGCAAAATAAATGACAACTCTATGTTGAAATGCCCTCCACCCTCACCCTCATGTTTTTCCTTTAATTTTTACTGGTCTGTGAAATTAAAAGCCCAGATGCTATTTTCAGAGTGACCTGTCCGTTTTTTTACCTCCTTTTCCTTCCCTCCCTCCACTGCCTTCTCCCTTTCCTTCCCACAGGAGCCTCGAGAGGAACATTTAATGATTTGATATTCTGTGTGCTAATTTGTATGTTGTCTCTATCTCATTTCAGAGGGAAGAAGCTGTATGTGACCTTTTGCAATTCGTTGAGGGCGTGTCCCCAGAGCTTTTCTTTTAATAGCTTCTTATTAGCAGAATTTCTCTGAAGAGATGCATGTGTTTTGTGCATTTCATCAGCACATGTCATTTTGCACTTGGACGTCATTCTCCTGTTGAAAGAGTCTATTCCTTACAACTTGTACTGGGTCTTAGTCACTATGACCTCAGGTGGGCACAGTTAAGCTTATATTGTATTAGAGACCAGGTCCTATTTTGTGTGCATGGCAAGGAAAACATTGTATGTTCTTAATGAATGTTAACTAATGCTTTCTTAGAAAAAGAAAAAGAATACATAAGGAAGTACAGTTAATAGTAAGTTAATAGAAAAAGAACAAACAAACCCTGCTTTCATGTCCTTTCTTTTATTTTTAGTCAGTTTTTTTTTTTAACCAATATTTTGGCGTCAAATCACCCTATCTTTCTTCCCTCTCACTCCCCCTCCCCATGTTTCCTGTTTTAACATGCCCAGGAGAAGTGATAAAACCCCTATTTGTGATTTGTGTTCTGGGTGTGGCCCATTGAATCTAGGCCTCTGTGCATTTTTCTCCCCATTTTTTGTTGGTAGTGCATTGTGTTTGTGTGTTTGTCGTTGTGCCACAACTCCAGCCTCTATTAGAAAAGCTAATGACCTGGGCAAGTCAGTCACATACAGCAGTCACCTGACGTGGTTAGCAGCATGACATACATTTCTCTTTGCTCAGATGAGGCAATAATTACCCCTTAGAACTAAGAGGCAGATGGATCGCTGGGTTTTAGGCTAGTTCTCCTTGGGGTGCCTTGTAAACATGGCAGGTGGGGGAAATGGTGCATATAGTGCACTGATGGTTTTATGGGAGACCAGTGACTTCCCTGAGTTATAGCCATGTTTCTAATGTGCACGCACATGCACAGTCAAGTTTATGACTTAACCCATTAAGAAACATGTACCAGATCAATCAACTGAACAGACAGAATCCAAGATTCTTCGCAGTCTAATCCTGAGTAGGGTGTTTGCAGAAAGTACTTTGGTGGTTACAGTGGCCGAGGAGGAATCCTTCTTTGAGTGCCAGTGACCTAGAGGTAATCATTGTTGCTGTTTGTGGGAAGAACAATTAACGGCAAATTATAACCTGACTAGTGCCCTGCCGCGGCATGATAATGCCTCCAAAAATTTGCCTGGCCTTGCCAAACAGAAATATTTCTGCTATGCTTTTGTCCAGTTGAGGAAACTTGGCATCTGGATAGAGTAAGCCTTTGAACAGAATGATCAGAATTGAGATGAACTGATTGGAGTGAGCTGCAATACTGAATTACACTATAAGTGAATGACTGCCAACATGCTGTGAAGAAAAAAAACAAAAACCCTAAGAATTTAGTATCATTTTAATGAGCGTGGGACCTAGGCACTGTTGCATAATATATATTTCAAGTGCTTAGTTGCCTCAGTGTCAGAAATAAGTACCCAATGAAATAGGTTACAAATGAAGGGCACACGGACAATGTTTCTTTGAGGATGTGGTAACTGCAATCAGGGAGACAAGAGCAAAATTTTTGACATTTAATAAAAAAATTACTTAGCAATGGGAACAGTAAAAGATAATCATGTTGGAATTGGACCATGCCTGAGAGCAAATCATGGTACTTAACGTGAAAATCTTTTATGTTGTACAATACTCATGTTTATGACATTGTTTCTCAATTTCCGAGAAATTTTGTTTGTCTGCTTTTGAATCCCCAGGAAAACTTGTTTAAAATGCAGATGCCTTGGCACCACCCAAACCTATTATCTCAGGATGGGAGGGCCCAGGAATCCGTATCTTATAGGCTTTCTGGATGACTCTTATGCCTGCTGAAGTCTGAGCCTCATGCTTTGTGTTCTGTATGTGTCTGGGGATTTTTGTATGAGGGATGGGAGGGGTATGCCCCAGTGGCATCCCAAGATGAACAAGGATCAAAGATGGCAGAAGTGGTGGCCAGCCAAGCTGTTTAAACCCATAGCATGAGGCAAGGAAAATGCTTCCACATTCCCTGGAAATTATAGCTTCTCACTCTATATTTACAATTCCCATGTCATTAGTCTTAGCAATAATATTATTTATGTCTACATAATGGGTTTAACTTGTGTTCAAGTGGTAGAAAAGCAAAAGGGAGGAGAAAGCATTTCCTTCCTTTATTTTCCTACGGAATCCTCTCTCTGGATTTACTATCTCTAGCCATACTTTTAATTCTTTTTCATTTACTTACTTTGGTATTAGGATTATCTGGGGTATACTGAAAGCAGGGGTACTGGGTACAACATGAATGTACCCTAAACACGCAGTAGGTACACTGAGAGAGATGGAAAAAAGAGAAACTGAGGCCTGGGAGTAGCAGGACATTCACCTTCTTGCAAATGTGCAAAAAATGTATTACCCAATAAGCATCTATTCAGTGCCTGCTAAGAATCAGGCTAAGGCTACAAAGATGAATAAAACACAGGGATTGGAAAAATCAATTATTTTACTGCCTTAACCCTGACACCAAAATAAATGGGATGGCACATCTTTGGATGTGTTTCCCACACAACAGACTTTATCTCACTGATTTTGTGTCTGGTCCCTTTTACCCACACCCACTCCACACATACTCCTTCCTTGTCACTTGAGTTTGTTGCTCCATTTATTATCTGCATCGGCCTCTCACATTTCATAAGCCCAGGGGTTCAAAGAAGTAGCATTCATTAGTGTGGTGTAGTAGATAAACATGAGCCTTGGCATCAGCAGACCTGAGTTAAAAGCATGAAATGAGATCAGAAAGGTGGGCAGGGCCAGGTCAGGAACGGCTTTGTTTGCTGTGTGAAAAACTTGACCCCTGAGATCCAGGGTCTATACAGGAACTGGACCAGTAACGTAAAGAGTGAGGCCACCTGGATAGATGACAATGGAATTAGAGTCTAGAACTGGACAGTGTGTGCCCCTTCTAACAATATTCAGAATTCTTAAAATTCAACTTTTTTTTTTCTTACTATCTGGGCCAAATAGCACGCATAAGTAGTTGGATATGGCTCACGGGCTGCCATTCTGCAATTGCTAAACATCTTCCAGAACCAGTGAAGGGCTTTCAGCAGGGAAGGGTTGTCTGGTTTATGACTAGATTTATAATTTAGAAAAATTTTTCTAATTACATGTTGGAGAGCGGATAGGAGGAAACAGGGAATGACGGGGAGGAGCCCGCCTGGTCTGAAGGCCATTGTGGTGACAGTCTAAGTGAAAAATGAAAAAATAACATGTGTGAGGGTTGGCCCCAGAACATGCGTGTCTGAATCACCAATTACAAGTGGAATGGTGTCTAAATTTCCACTGGATGAACCCAAATGGAGGAGCAAGACTGGGGAGAAGGATGAGTCTGGTGAATGAGCTCAGATTAGGCTTTGTTGCATTTGAGATAATGGTCTGGAGCTGTGAAGAGAAGTCAGAGATGTTGGTAGCTGAAGTGAAGGGACTTGATGATACAGGTTGCCCCACTATCTTAAAGTAGAACATCCTAGGAAACCTTTTGTAAGCAGAAATGGCAGAGAGCGAAGAAGCAGTCACCTTAGGACACGTCTTGCTAACGGATGCCCAAAATAAGGTAAAGCACAGACGCAACAGACACAGTTCAAAGCTCTGGCAGCTTGATGCTGAGATGTAGAGTGTAGTTCCTGGAGGACCAGCTCTGCAGCCACGCTCACTGCTCGGGCTGCACGCTACCTCTACAACAGATCGATACAAAACAGATGCTGAATGCTATTTTCGATATTTGCGTTTTTTCATAAAAGCAAACATTCTCTTCGGATTTCTTTCGGTTATCGAAAACAGTGTGAATGTAGGTCTTTCCTGAAAGTGTAAAGCAAACTTTTTTTGTAAAGCAAACTTTCTAAATATGGGGGATGGCTGTAATTACCAAAGGGGAGAACATGGAGGAAGAAGGTTAGAGGACCCTGGCTAGAACTCTGAGATAAAACGAGAGGACGCAGAAAAAGGACACCGAGGCATCTGAGAACAAGCAATAGAGGGGGAGGAGGTGAGCCAGGAGTGACCGTGTCTCCAATCCCAAAGGACAAGTGCGTTCCCAGAAGAAAGCAGCCAACAGGTTCAGATGTCGGTCGCAGCAAGAGTAAGTAAGGTGTGTATGTAAAAGTGCTCAAGGATGAGACCACTAGGTTATCAGGGATCTTAGGCAGAAACAGTCCCAGAAAACTGTGGGGATGGACTCCAGATTGCACCAGGCTGAGATGTGAATGGGAGGTACAAAATAGTGTGTAAACAACCTTTTTTAAAAGCTTAACAGGGATGGGAAAGAGAAAATAGAATAAAAACAAGTGTTGCATTTAAAGATAGGGTGTTTATCGAATCACAGACATTTTGATAAAGTTTTTAGGCTGAGGGAAAATAGACAAGAAGAAAGAGAGAGAGAGATTGAAAATAGTAGAGAAGTGATAACTTTGTAATAAGACCAAGGTAGACCAAGAAAGACACATATGGGAAGAAGAGAAAGGCCTGAGTCACATGAATATAGGTAAGTTTATTCATAGGTCAGGGTAGGTAGCTGAAGGATACATTTCACAGTCTAGGTTAGGTGCTTCTTCTTTATGCTTCCTCTATCAGACCACGTGACCTGGTTTGAAATTTTCATATTTAGTTACCTGACTCTCCAGTAGACTGTAAGCTCCATGAAGGCAGGAACACTATAGTTCCTTGCACTATACCTGACACACAGCGGTTTTTAATGAGTATTTATTGGAATTTGGTAGAAGGTATAATTAGGAGAACAGGACAAGTGAAATATTTTCATTCAGTTAATGCATCGAGAGCAGGATACTTAGTTGCTGGGAAGTAAAACAACTAGAACGGTACCCAGTACTCAATGTAATAGGTTTATTCAGTGAAGGAAACATTCCTGTCCAGAGGAGTTCAGCGTCTCTAAATGTCAAAGAGTCATTTGTGTAACAGGACCACGCCTCCAGTGCTGTGGTAGCTAGAAGAGAGCTTTCTTGCTAAGAAAATCAGAAAATGCCCCACTCAAGTGTTGGTACTCGGAAGCCAGGAGAAAAACAGAAGCCCGGTTTATTTTTTATTTGTTTACTTTTTTGTGTGTATATGTAAGTGTGAGATGTGTGTGTGAGGTGCATGTGTGTGTGTGATTGGTGTGTGTGTGTGGATATGTCATGAGTGATATACATGTGTATGAGTGTATATGAGTGTGTGAGTTGTGCACACGCTTTGTGTGTCTGGTAGTGGGAGAACTGGAAGGTTTGGGTATCAGCAAAGCTTTCTGGAGGAAGTGATGCCTGAGCTCTGTTTATTCAACTGCAATCAGGCTTTCCTCCTCCTATTCCACTGAAGTGCCCTCCACCAAATCTTACGGTGGATTCTTTGTCTTCACCTCTTCATCCCCCCCAAATTCCCATCTCAGTAAATGGCACCCGCTTCATCTAGATAACAGCAGCCCAGTTTAGAGTCAAGAAGGAATTCAGCACAAAGCCACATACCCACGTTTCCCAGGACTCAACCTGACCCTGGCCACCACCCCGCCGCACCGCCCAGGTGGATTTTACTCCGAGAAAGCCCAGGGGAGATGCGTGCACTTGGGGTCCACAAGGCTGCTGGGCGTGCCTGTATTGTAAGGTGGCTTCGCTGGTGCCTGCTCACAGTAACCGCCCTAAACCTCCGCTGCTGTCGGGCTTGGACTGTGGCATCTCCTGCTTTGGAGACCCAGTCCAGCCCCTCGTCTGCCAGAGCCGAGATCCTGCCCAGCTGCTCTGCGCATTGCTGGATGGTCGTGGCGCCCGCCCACCACTCGCTGCCCGGGTCACCCTGCTCTGGCTCCAGGAAGCCAGTCGTGTTGGGCTGACTGCCCCCTCTTTTGAGGGAACCCAAACCAAACTTCCCAGTGCCCATCATGGGGGCTTGCCCAGCACTCACCCCCATCCCCTAGAAACCCATCCTTCAACTTTGCCCTGCTCCGTGTGAATTTTCACAGGACGCCTCCTCTTTCCTGGCTGGCTCCGTCTTATTCTCTCCTCTTTAGTGTGGGGGTCCCTGAAGGTAGGATTCATCTTAGACGCCGACCCAATTCTCAGAATTCTTGAGACCCTGTGGACCTTAACCTGCCCTTCTATTTATTCTGAGGTGTTTGTGAGGATTATCTTTTCCTTAATGCTAATTATTATATGTTTTCAACTCAAAACTAATAACCATGTGCAAACACATATGTCAGAGTGGATGTAATCACATTTATAGGATTTATCTTGTTTTGCTTTTTGCCGAAGTGAGATCATGCTGTACTGACCCGTGACCCTTTCTGTTTATTGGAGTAAATATTTACTGAACGCCTGTTGTGGGCAAGGTGCTATCCAAGGAGCTGAACTAGACGGATGAAGAGCCCTGACAGGACTCCTGACCTCCAGGAGTGTGCAATCCGGGCAGTTCCTGCACCTGTCACTGCTTGTCAGTACATAGAAGTGCCCCCATTCATTGTAATGACAGCTGGTATTCCACTGTTTGGAGGGCCTTCATTTATTCAGCCATTCTTCTGTGGATGGACCTTTCATCTCTGAGGCTAGCTTTCAAAATTCAGAATTTCATTTTGTGAATGTCACTGGAACTAACTTGTTCCTGAGCATATTTCTTTCTCTCTCCCTTTTCTTTCTTTGTACCTTTTCTTTAAAGTGAAGTAAATACCATGCTTCACATATATTCCCTAAAGCAATTTCTTTTTTTCCAAATAGAAAAAAATTGACATGTAGCAATTACACAAACTGTATAATAAGCATTGTTTTTTCCTTAATGTTCTTTAACATTTCTCCATTTTTATGCCTTACTCCATCTTGACAAGCACTATCTTCAAATTCTCAATGTGAGAAAAAATAGAAGGAAGGGGGAAAGGATTTACATTGCTGCAAAAGAGCTCACTGTAATTCAGGTGTCCTAAGAGTGGTTTGCAGTTTCCTTCTTACAAGGTTCTCAAGAGATCAAGAGATAGCTTCTTAGTGTCTGTCTCTGTGTCTCTATTCTTTCCTTCCTACCTTCCAGCTCACCTCCCTCCCTCTCCGCTTCTCCCTCTCTGCTATCTTCTCCCAACGAGGACCCTTAAAAAAAAAACAAATCTTTATAAAGGTATGGCTTAGAAACTGCAAATAAACTCATATTACTAAGAAGAGGGAAGATCAGAAGTATTAGTAACATCCCTGTTTTGGAAAGATCATAACCCTGTGAAAGAAAGAACAGGAGAAATAAAAGCCTGCGAGACAGAAGAATTCCCCACTCCCCCTGCTGGGGCTCACCTGTCTCCTGGCAGTGACTGAGCCACCCTGGTTCCCAGTTTCAGCATCGGCTGCTCCCTCACCAAAACTCCTAGATAATGTGTCATTATACTACATTGACTATTTGGACCAAGATATTTACCCCTCCAAATTCCTCCTGTGGTTGCTCATACAAATCAGACAACTTGGCGCTTGGTAGAAAACCAAGTAGAGGCCCTTGTTTGAGAGAAAGCACGAGTCCTGTGAAGAAGTGGACTTGCCTCACCTCACTTCACTTCACGTGCTCCTTTGCTGCCGAGTGCTGCACCAGAATGACTTTTATGGGAGCACTCAAGGCTCCAAAATAGCTCAGAAATCCCGGGAATGTTTATATGGGAAATGATTATTTTGTCTCCAAGAAACCAGGGAAACGTTCATTAAGTAATTTCTCAGTTCTCCACTTGGTTTTTATAGACGTAGGTTGTTGCATGTCTTCGTGGAGGTGCTTCGTTCCAATTACTTTAACAAGCTCACCTCCATCGGCACACACATACGCTCGGGTTTACACATCCTTCAGAGAAATTAAGTTCCCTTTGGCCCCTCATCACCTTGCACCTGCCATCTTATTTCCCCGCTCCTCTTCACAAGCAAAACTTCTCCAAAATCCTATCTCCGTAATTTGCCCTTGTCAAGCACGTGAGTGACCACGTTGGTGAATCTGACATCCTCTTGTCTGTCCTCATTTTCCTTGATTTCCCAGCAGCACTCAACACGGTTGAACAAGCTTCTTTCTTAGGAAAGGTTTTCCTCCTTGTCTCCTGAGGTCCCACCCCCTGAGAGTCTTTGTTAGCTCCAGCCCATCCCTTCCCCCCTTACAGGGTCAGGTGCCTCAGTCTTCAGCCCTCCTCTCTTCCTGCCCTCCCCAAGGGCTCAAATCTTTAAATTCCTCACTTGTAGGATGGTGATGCTCCCCGACCCGACCTCTCCTCTGAGCTTTAGGCTCACATATCCAACTGCCTCCTTGATATCTCCAGCGTCCTGGTTAATTTGTGTCTCAGATTTAACGTATCAAAACCAGAATTCTTAATTTTACCCCCCACAAACTCATAAACCCATTTTTCTCCAAACTCAGAAGTGACCACCATATTCTCCATTGCTTAAGCAAAGAACCTAGAAGGTATTCTTGACCCCTTCCTACTTTTCATTGTCATATCTTAATGCTTCCAATTATGTTCCCAAAATGTATCCCAAATCCATCTCCTTTTCTCAATTTTTACTACTACCACCCCAAACCACTGTCATCTCTCATTTCTACTATGACAGAGGTCTCCACGTGGGTTTATTGCTTCTAAGCCTTCATTCCTAAAGGGGCCACACAGCATAGGGGTTAAGAAGGAGCCTCTGCAGTTAGCCTCTTTGGATTCATATCCACGGCTTACTGTAGCCTCAGGGAGGTGGCTTAAACTCTAGTGCTGGTTTTGTATGCCTATCTTATTAGTGCCTGTCTCAAAGAGATTAAGTTAATTAAATTCATTAAGTGTTTAGTATTCTAAACATACCTGGTACTTAGTAGGCACTCAATAAATATTAGCAAGACATAACATCATTAATTCAGTCTGTTCTCCACAGACCAATCATGGTCATCTCCTGCTTAATGCACACGATGGCTACCATTGCACTGGAGATTAATGTAGGTTTCCTGCCTATAATCCTGCACATGCTCGGACTACCACCTGCCTTCAGCCTCATCATCAGTTCTTCTCTGCCCTCAGCTTTCCGGGCCTCTTCTCAGTTTCCTCAGTGCACCAAACTCCTTGTTCCCTCTTCCTGGACTTTTCTCTTCCCTGCCTTTTCCAGGAATGGTTCCTTCTCATTTTTTTTGGTCTCAATTCAAATTACCTCTTCAGGACCTTCCATGACAACCTGTCTAATGAAGTACCTTCTGACCTCCCACCTAGCTAGTCTCTATAATATCACCCAGTTTGTTTCATTAACAGTACATCACAATCAAAATTTCTTCTCTCTGTGTTTTTTTACTTCTTCATTAACTGTCTCCACCACTAGAATGTGAACTCCTTGAGGACAAGGATCTTAGAGTCTTGGTCATCATTACATTTCTAATATCTTGAAGACTATCTGGCACACAATAGGAAATCAGTAATCATTTTTGGGAAGGAAGGATGGATGGATGGATGAATGAGATTCTTACACTTCAACATTGGCAATTGTGTAGTGTCACATTGTATAATACTGAAGCAAAATTAGTGTGGAGACTTGTAGACCTGTGAATTCTCACTCCGAAAAGATGCTAAAATTAGGTGAAGGAATAGAAGTTCAAATTTTGCTACTGAAAGCCTAGAATGCAAAATTATCTGAACTGCATGCATTAAATGGTTACTGTGTTGAAGCAAAAACTGGAAACAGCTAGGGTTTTTTGCCTCAAATTTTGTGGTCTGTTTATGATGGGATGGCTTCTTTCTAACAGCTTCCTTTGTCTGTTTTTAATTTGAGCATTCCCAGAATTTCTGCTGTCTCCTCTTGGAGCAAACATAGGTAGGAAAATTTAGAAAACAGTTAGCTTGTGGTGGTGAGAAAAACAAGGACTTTACAGTCAGACAAACCTGAGTTTGAATCTTTGGGTCCATACCTTAGTAGCTGTGTGGCTGTGTGTGGTTAACCTCTCTGAGCCTCAGTTTTTCCACCTATAAAAATGAGATATTATTAAAATTATATGATAAAAATTAGTATCTTGCCACATGATAGCTACTTAATAAATGTTACTTTTCTTACCTACCTACATCCTTTCAGAGCATTGAATGGTTTGTAGTAAGAATTTCACAGGGTTCAGATTAACCATGAGTTTAAGCTATGACATTTTATCTGTCTCCATTGGACTATCTTAAAAAATGTCTGTGTCTGGAGCAGTAAGACTAGTAACACCTATAACAGTGTCTGGCACGTAGTAGATACTCAGTAAATATTTGTTGAATGGATGAATAAATAGTCTGTAAACACTTTTGTCATTCATGAGAATCAACTAGATTTCTATATAGTTTCAAGTAATGTTTCCTTAAAATAGAAATGATTCTTCCTCCAAATTATGCAACTGAACATTGAACAGCATCAAACCGTAACTGAATGTTTCAAGACATTATGGCACAAAACCACGTTTTCTTCCGCCTGATGTTATTTTTAAGTATGTCTTTTGGAATTGTTTAGTTCAGCATTTTGGAAAACAAATGAGCTCTGAGATCTAAATTCAGAAGTGAACCAGAAGTTCTAGAGATGTTTCTTGGACTTTGAAGAAATATTTTATATGTAATCTTTAGGTTACAAGGAAGTTGAAGTAGGAACTTGGTCATCATAATTGCCACCAAATGTGTTGGATGGCACTGGTTGTTAGACACTTCAGTTAAATATCAGGAAATTATATGACACACACACACACTTCGGGCAATCCTAATATTTTAAAATGTGGATTAAAAAATATATATATACAAATGTATATATGTGTGTGTATATATATATTCACTTTGCAAAAAATATTCATTGCTTTCAAAATTTTATCAGAAAAGCATTTCAAAGTAATATGGAAAGGATAAATTTCCTAAAAATTAAGAAAATAATAATAACAGTACAGTTAACATCTAACCTTACACTGCATTTTAAAATGAATTCCAGATGGATTTGATATAATAAAAACTGAAATTATAAAAATCTAGAAGAAAGTGTAGGTAATAGTTAATTGATCTTGGAGTTAATAAGAAGGACATTCTAAGCATTAAAGCATTGGAAGACATCACAAAGGAAAATATGGAGAGATTTGACAACTAGAAATTAGAAAAGGTTGGTTGTCAAAAACATTATAAACTAAAAGCAAACAAACTTGGTGAAATATGCCAAAGGGCTATGCCTTTCATATATAAGGATTTCTTACAGATCAATAAGAATTCCTTAACACCTTAATAGAAAAGTTGTCAGAGGACATGAACAATACATAGGATAAGTGTAAAAATAAAAGGCCAGCAAACATATGAAGGACATTAAGCCTCACTGATAATTAAATACATGCAAGCTAAAACATCAGAAATACACTTTGCATTATTAACTTGGCAAAAATGCAAACAAACTAGTATTCATTATTGGCAGGAATTTAATAAGTGGGATACTCTCATACAATATAATAGGAATATAAATTGCCTCAGATTTCTCGGAAGTCTTAGTAATCCATTTTTAGAGATATGTTCTATGAGATAATAAAAATTTTGACAAGAGATTTATCTGTAAAATGTGGTGTTAAAGCAATTTCAATAATAGTGAGAAAATTGGAAACATCCTAAAATACCCTACAAGAAGGAATTGATTTTTAGAAACACTGTGTTCCTATTTTAAATAGTTACTTATTTAAAATAATGTTTTTGAGAAATTAAATAAAACATTTTGACACTTTTAAAAACATACCCAAAGAAGAGATAATACTACAATGAACACCAATAAGCTGCTTGCCCAATTTATCCAGATTAATAGCAAGATGCTGTCATATTTGCTACATCTCTCCCTTTTTCTCTTTTCTCTTTTACTTTGCTGAAGCATTTTAAAGCATATATCCAGACATATGTTATTTCATGTCTACCTACATACTTCAGCATGCTTTCTTTAAAAAAATGGACATTTTCTTACGTAATCACAGTGCCATTTTCATTACTAACATAATTTAACAAGGAATTTAACATAATTCCTTGGTACACTAGAGAACACTGAAACTACTAGCCCTAGTTGTCTCAAAAGTGCCTGTTTGCTTCCTCATGGTGTCATTTAACCCAGAGGCCAGCAAACTTTTTCTGAAAAGGACCATATAGGAAATATTTTCAGCTTTGCTGGCCAGATGATCTCTGTTGTAATTATTCACCTTTGTGCTTGAAAGCCACAGTTGACACTATGTAAAGTATTGGGCTGTGTTCCAATAACATTTGATTTACAAAAGCAGGCAGCTGACAGGATTTGGCCTGCAGGCTGCAGTTTGCCAACCCCTGATTTAACCCATTACTGTTCTCCATCTAGTTTATAAGGTGGACATTAGCTTTAAAGCTTGGTTAGATTCAGGGACAGTTTTTTTGTGGCAAGAATGTGGAGAATGCCGTGTGCTTCATCTCACATCCCATCAGAAGGTATATAACGTCTGGTACCCCACTGTCAGCGACGCTAAGAATACTCAGTTGGTACAAATGGGTGAGGCTTGATCCCTCTGCTGCAGGCTCTCCATCAGCCTTTTGTCTGATTGTTTCATCCATTATGTTTGGTGCCTAAATCAAGTATTTCATTATAAATAATTGCAAAATACAGTCGACCCTTGAACAACATGCGTTTGAAGTGTGTGGGCCCATTTATACTCAGATTTTTTAAAATAGCGATATACCACAGTCCTACATGATCCACTGTTTGTTGAATCCTTGGGTATGGAACCACCTATGTGGTGGGCCACTGCCAAGTTACACGTGGGTTTTCGACTGCATGGAGGTTGGCACCCCTAACCCGCATGTTCAAGGGTCAACTGTACTAATTTTCTGCTATTCCATCTACTTTCATTAACCAGAATGCTTCTGTAAGGGAGAACTTCCCAATATCAATGAGCGATTTAAGTTATCCTGAAATACAGTTTGTCCAGTAACATTTTCTACAATCAGGATATATGTTCATTCTTTCTTTCCTTTTAATCGCCAAATTTCAATATAAAGAATTGGCCCCTGGGTCACTTCCAAAGATTTTCAGTGGGTTGGGATTTTGGGGGAGTTGAAAGGGCCTTTCTTTTTTCTGCATGTGTGACTCTGTTCTTTTTTTTTTTTTTTTTTTTCACACACACACACTGTATTTTATTTTTACAAGAGATAAATCGACTGACACCAAGCATTGTACATGGATGACCACAACAAAAGCAACAATGATTGCAATTACGAAACATGAAACACACTCATACTATGTCATAATATTGACATTCAGTCCAGTAATCCTCCACTGTAACAGCTCCTTTACTTTGCAGTGAAAATTGATTTGTATATTCTTTGCCTCTGAGTCCTTGTGGGATTTTTTTTTTTTTTTTAATTCAGACAGAAAGTCACAAAAATTATACTCATCCTCATCAGTTCACTCAGTCCCATGTAATTAATTTTTTTTTTTCATCTTGATCTTTTGTTAGCACTTTTATGAGTTCATCAGTTTTTCATTAGAGTTCTGAAAATGCTTATTCATTCAGTTCAGCAGTACAGTCCGTTACCAGAAACCTGTACTTGTCAGAGTCTTTTCCATGAATTTCTTGAAGATGAAACCCTTTTATAGGAACATATTTGCAAAATCATCAGAGTACACCCAGAACTGTCTGTAAATGACAAAAGACTTAAAAATGACCACGGTTAAAGATTTGATGAAAGTTCATAATAATGCAGTTGACAAGAAAATTAGTTATTTCTGAGATATACATTTTAAAGTAATAACTAGGATTATTACTTATAACATTATACCAGAACATATAAGATTTTTAGAAATTTCATGTAATGTCTGAAACATTTATATTAACATATTTCCATACATATTTCCATACAAGTACAAGATTTTTAGAAATTTCATGTAATGTCTGAAACATTTATATTAACATATTTCCATACATATTTCCATACAAATACAAATATGATTTTTAGAAATTTCATGTAATGTCTGAAACATTTATATTAACGTATTTCCATACATATTTCCATACAAGTACAAATATAAGATTTTTAGAAATTTCATGTAATGTCTGAAACATTTATATTAACATATTTCCATACAAATAACCCAATGAAAGTTTAGTATTAGTTGTTTTGTTTGTTTTTTTATACTGCAGGTTCTTATTAGGCATCAGTTTTATACACATCAGTGTATACATGTCAATCCCAATCGCCCAATTCAGCACACCACCATCCCCACCCCACCGCAGTTTTCCCCCCTTGGTGTCCATATGTCCATTCTCTACATCTGTGTCTCAACTTCTGCCCTGCAAACTGGCTCATCTGTACCATTTTTCTAGGTTCCGCATACATGCATTAATATACGATATTTGTTTTTCTCTTTCTGACTTACTTCACTCTGTATGACAGTCTCTAGATCCATCCACGTCTCAACAAATGACTCAATTTCGTTCCTTTTTATGGCTGAGTAATATTCCATTGTATATATGTACCACATCTTCTTTATCCATTCGTCTGTTGATGGGCATTTAGGTTGCTTCCATGACCTGGCTATTGTAAATAGTGCTGCAATGAACATTCGGGTGCATGTGTCTTTTTGAATTACGGTTTTTTCTGGGTATATGCCCAGTAGTGGGATTGCTGGGTCATATGGTAATTCTATTTTTAGTTTTTTAAGGAACCTCCATATTGTTCTCCATAGTGGCTGTATCAATTTACATTCCCACCAACAGTGCAAGAGGGTTCCCTTTTCACCAAAGAAAACAATAGCAAAGATCAATAAAACTAAAAGTTGGTTCTTTGAGAAGATAAACAAAATTGATAAGCCATTAGCCAGACTCATCAAGAAAAAGAGGGAGAGGACTCAAATCAATAAAATCAGAAATGAAAAAGGAGAAGTTACAACAGACACTGCAGAAATACAAAGCATCCTAAGAGACTACTACAAGCAACTTTATGCCAATAAAATGGACAACCTGGAAGAAATGGACAAATTCTTAGAAAGGTATAACCTTCCAAGACTGAACCAGGAAGAAACAGAAAATATGAACAGACCAATCACAAGTAATGAAATTGAAACTGTGATTAAAAATCTTCCAACAAACAAAAGTCCAGGACCAGATGGCTTCACAGGTGAATTCTATCAAACATTTAGAGAAGAGCTAACACCCATCCTTCTCAAACTCTTCCAAAAAATTGCAGAGGAAGGAACACTCCCAAACTCATTCTATGAGGCCACCATCACCCTGATACCAAAACCAGACAAAGACACTACAAAAAAAGAAAATTACGGGCCTTTCTTTTTTAGTTTTATTTTGTATTACTTTGAACTAACTCATAGATCTTTAAAGTATATCCAATGATTATCAGTCATTTGCATTTATTATTCTTTTTGATGCTCAAATTATTCCATCTTTGGCCAGTGGGGACCCTTTGTGTTGGCTATTGTTAGTCTTAATAGCTTCTTTCTTTCTAGCCTGACAAATTCCAGGGAGAAATTTTCGATAACAGAGTGATGAGACTATAATGTATGTTGAAATTTTAACAAAACGAAGAGCAAGCAAGCAAGTAAATCATATGTATAAAAAATCAGTAAGAAGTATGCCGAATAGTTACATATTTTTTCTGGGCAGTACAATTATAGGAAAATATTATCCCCCCCCTCCTTTTTTTTTTTTTTTTTTTACTTCTTTGTACGTTTCTGTACTCTACATCTTCTGCATTAAAGATTATTACTTTTATAATTAAAAAATCTGTTAAAATTTTAACAACCCAACAGAAGATTTTCTTTAATTTAGCAAGTTTCTTTAGTCATTTAAAATAAGATACAAATTATTTTAAAAGATACTTATACACACTTTTTTCAGAATTATAAGTAGAGTCATTTTACAATTATTAACTATATCCTATATTCTCAAAAAGCTTGTAATGTAAAGGGAGAGGAAAATAGATTAAAAATCATTTTTTAACAACCTCCGGACTACAAAATTATATTAGATGTCTGCTTCTCTCATCTGTCTTTATAGACCTTAAAATTTTTTTCCCTTAAAACCAATTTGGAAACTAGTTAGTAGTATATTTCTTACAGCACTTGAGGTGGGCCACAACTTCTGGAGGTTCCTGGATCTGTAAATATTCTTCACTTATCCTTAATCCTGTGGGTTGATGTATTCAAAGCAAACAAACAAGAACAAATCAGCGAAAGAACTTATTCCTCAGTATAAATAAAACAGGGCATGTAAATTAGTCTCCTTCAGTGCAGATGGTGATCATTTAGATTTGGCCTCGATGTGGGTCACTTTTACCTGAGATCCACCAGGGGCCATCCCAGACCCAAGTAAATGGGGTTTTAAATTGTTGACCCTGGAAGGAAATCATCTCATATGGCTCCATCCCAAATGGATCACACTGTGTAAAACATGGAAAGTGGTCCTATTGCGTGTATATTTTTTTTAATGAAGTTATACTTACCATGAATAGTAGAGAAAGAAATGTAAAAACTCAACTATGTAAGAGCTGGTGTGGGTGTGTGTTTAAGTGTGTTTTAAAAGAAAAACTCATTTCTCTGCAGTAGAACTGACAGTCTCCTACACTCTCTTCCTAAAGCCTTGGAGGAAAGCTTCCCTTATGCTAAAACCAGGCTGAAATGTTCTTACTTTTCTCCATTCTGGAAATCTGAAACAACCCACACTTTTCTGAGTAAATCATTCAGGATTTCTGCCATTTCCTGCCCAGAAACAGTTTCTTCATGGTGTCATATTAGAAATTTTTCTCATTGATAATTTCTTTATACTAACATAACTGATAAAAGCTATAATTCTACAAGACAAATTCAACAGTCAAGGTAGCAGCAAGGAACAGAAGGCACACACAAAGTGTTTAACTGAAGCAGGTTTAATAAATAAATCTCTTTAATATGTGCTGGATCCGCATGTAGTTTGGCACATAGTAAGATGAGACATGAACAAGCAAAGAACATCAACTTGGCTCCCTATTCTTAGAATCTTGGAGTAAATGTGAACTAAGAATATTTTGCATTGCATTTTGGAAAGGAATATTATCTTCATCTGGACTGGTGGTCTGCTTCCAGCTCTGATCATGAAGTTAAAAAGGAGGAGGAAGAGGAAGAGGAGGGAAGGGGAGGGGGAGGAGGGAAGGGGCCCTAAACAAGACTTGTTGAAAAAATAACCACTTCTTCAGTGCTGCACAGAGGAAAATACCTCAGGTGCCACAGGTGACCAGATGACTCTCTGGTACTGAAGCTCTGTTGCTTTTGCTTG
Organism: Balaenoptera ricei; assembly: GCF_028023285.1. NCBI lineage: Eukaryota > Metazoa > Chordata > Mammalia > Artiodactyla > Balaenopteridae > Balaenoptera > Balaenoptera ricei. The sequence continues at coordinate 28,103,857 of NC_082655.1, forward strand.
GGGCTTAGTTTGCATAACTTAAAGTGTGGTCTCTGTAGTAGGAAAATTAATGGCCCTGCCCTTTCCAAAACCAGATTCCTTTGTTAGTGTTGGTCCCATTAGACAAAACAGGCAAATGCCCCAAGCTTCTCTGATAACTCAGTTTTTCTTGGGTATGGATTTGCCTTAACAGATTTAGCAGTTTACAGGAACTATGCGCTGGAAGTGATATTTACCAACCCCTTTTACTTACTTATAAGCTCCATCAGTATGGGGGCTGGGTACAGTGCCTGTGGCTGGTTCAGTGCCAGGACTTGATACATATTTGTTTAATGAAAGACGATGTCTCATATCCCTCTCGTTTCCCCCTCAATGTGAAGTGCAATACCAGACAGTTAAGAGGTGATAAATGAACAGTTGTTTACTAGGTAATGATTCAAATGCTGTACGAGGTACCTGAAGTTAAAGATTTATTTAGGTATTCATCTTCTCAATTCTTGCCCCTGGAGTTATTGGCTGTAAATATTGATGACAGGTGAGGCATACATGCCAGGTGAAAAATTGCTACTGCCTTCCCTAAACTGCCACCATCCTGAATAACTTCAGTCCCCAATTTTTAATCAGACCCTAGTACTTAATCCTTGAAATGACTAGTACTGAAAACATGGCATATCCACATTCCTTCTTATTTAACTCTGGCAAAATGATAGTAGAACCAAACAAAACACATTCGTTTTCTGTTTACTTAAATTACAATTTCAACAGTGTTTCTCAATACTGGAAATTGTTTAATTTTGTCCCTTTGAGTCTGAGAGTTCTCAAGAAAAATTACCTTTTAGGGTAGAGAATCTGAAGCATGGATTTTTGTTAATTTGGGCCATCTCTCTTTTAAAAGAAGTAATTTATGGAACTGACTCATAGGGAAATACTTTTTAAAGACAATAGGTAATTTTGGATGATTAGACCTCTATCATTTGAGCTTCTCTGCTTTGGGATAGGAATCAGGAACCAGGCTCTCCCAAGGCCATGTGCAGACCTGTTGAACCTTGTAAAAGTGCTGGAATCTGTCTGAGTAATTAGCAATTTTGCACTCAGATTTCTTTGGATTGAAAGGAGCTCAGATTTCTTTGGATTGAAGCATGGGACATGCAAATGTAGGAGAAAGCCAGGGACAATAGCGAAGCAGTAGCAGCCAAGAGGATTCTCATCACAGTGATTCAGGGCCAAAGTTTCTTCAATTCAGGAAGAACATAGCACGTTTAAAAGAGCAACAAAGACAGAAGGTATGAACCGTGCACTAAAAACCATTTACTTCCAGAAACAGACCATTGAGGTCCTATATAGACTAATATGTCCAAAAGTCAAAAAAGATACAAGGGAAATACTTCATTTTACTAGTGCCAAGTTCACTTTGTTCTAGGAACTTAGCTATTTCATAATGAAAATTGAAGTAAAGGCCAAAAATGAAGCAAAGGCAATTACTTTTTAGATGGATTCTAGTCATCTTAATTCAGGCAACCAGTATATTTTATTCAGAACTACTTCTGTTTCTGTCTTCATTCAAGCTATGAAGTTTTAAGATAGCCTTTGCTAGATGGCAAATTATTTTAGTTCCTTTAATATCTATAAAAGTGTAATAGTCCTAAAAGTTATTAGTACTAAATGTCCTTATTCATTTTTTGCCCACTTAGTTACTAAAGTAACTCTGACATCAAAATATTTCCATATAATAAAGAATTATTTAGCAGTGAAGATTTACCACTAATTGATTAGTTTGAGTAGACATACTGTTAAGTAATGTTGATTGGCTTTAAATTCCCATACAGTTCTCACCACAGTATAAATGAATTAACCAACCATTATAAATATTTAATAGATATGGAAAGCATTTATAGGAGTCAGCAATGCAACTTTCCTGTTTGCTTAATAAGCATCTACACAGGTCACTTCATATCATGCATATTAACTTATAGTAATGACCATGGTAGTAATATATAACTTGAAAGTTAAGGGAATATTTTTAATTTGAATATCATTTTTATTTTACCCATTTACCCCAGGCAGCAAGATATCTGACTGATGTGTTTTTGGTTGAGTGCATTTGATAATAAAACAGGATCACTGCCTTCTGCTTCCTTGAACTCCGAAAGCCAGCTCTCGCCTCTATCAAACTCTGTTAACCACTTGATAGGCCCAGTAATCAAAAACTGGGTGTGGTCAATAATATTCAAGTAACTTTTTCCTAACACCGACAACCCCGAAGACTTTATATTAACAATCCTGAATTGCTCTGGCAAACGTTTTATTACCTACCCCATCAAAAATTTATGGACGATTATGACCCAAAAGTATACTACCTCAAGTGTCAAAACAAACTAATTTAGGTTTTGACAATAAGAATGTTACAGAAATATTTGTGATGCAAAATCTTGTCAGGTTTTGCCTTAAAATGTTTTATAATAGCTGTTATTTCCTTTGTTAACATGATTGGCCAGAATATGGAAAATAAAAGGCAAGTCACCCACAGGAGTCAACCCGGGCCTCTTGAGCAGAGTACGTGTGTGTGAGCGCGCATGGGCATGGCGCTCTGAGCTGGGGGGAGGGCATGCCTGCCCTCCCTTTGCCATCATTGATTTCCTCCCTCCTCATTAAACACTCATCGATTCTTGTCTTCCAGATGACACAGGCTGTCCTAGTAGTCAGTCAGTATCTCCCGTGAAAACGCCCTCGGATGCTGGGAGCAGCCCTGTTGGCTTTTGCCCTGGAAGTGATGAAGACTTTACCAGAAAGAAATGCACAGTTGGAATGGTTGGTGAGGGAAGCATCCAGTCAGCTCGACATAAGAAGGAACCAAAGTCAGGCCTTGTAAAGCCAGGTGAGTGTACGTAAACTCTTCATGTTCTTACTGGAGCAATATGACTAGAGGGATTTCAGATGAAATTTGAAATGAAACACCTGGATATCAAGGTAGGGAACACTAATGCTGTACCTAGCACCCAGAAACATCTTTTTTTTTTTTTTTTTTTTTAAGTAAAGGAGGTAGAGCATAGAGTGGAATATTTTCTGTACTAGTTTTTAATAATTGAGAATGCATAGTGACATATGTGTCCGTTATAAAGACATGTAAAAAAGGGAGGAAATTTGAAGAAATGTTAACTGAATGGTCTAACAGACATTTAAACTATATAATTAAGTCTAGCATAAATTATACTGGGAAATTACTTGGTACCATTTAAAGTGTGCACAAATTGTGAAAAGAACAGGTTATCTTGATGCACATCTGTAGGGCTGGGCATACTTGCTGACCTAGTTATTTTATTTGCTTTTAAAGATTTAAATATGAATATGTTGCTATATATTCAATATGTATATACATAGAATGTTCAATAATTACAAAATAGTAAAAGCTATGAGATGAAATGGAGATTATTATTACAGTGAATGAGATGCCATGAACCTCAGAAAAGGTCAGTTCTCAGAATTTGCAATATATAAATAAATATTTTCCATCTCAGAAATATATACAGTATATGAACAAATATAGTTTTAGTGAAATTAAAGTTATAACTTGAAAATAAAAGGACCTGAGTATTGGCATTGAGAGACAACCCCTATATTGCTTTATTTTCTTCAGTATAACCAGTTGTACTATACATATTAATGAGCCTGAAAAGACAGATTAGTGGCTTGCATGAGCCCCATTCCTTACATTTGTCTTCTAATTTTTGTTTGGTGATATCATTATTGTGCAAGGAGCTATAGACGGCTTTATTTCAATAGAGCCAAAGCTTGGTCCTGTGTACGCTTCCATTGGAAGTTTCTGTGTCCTCTTCCATCTCTCTCTGCTTTTGTTCTTCCTGAATAATTGACATGCATAGCATATCTTAATGGATTATTCTTGCTTTTGGTCAACCAAAGAGATTATTCTTGCTTTTGGTCAACCAAAGAGAATGTTGTTTAGTCTGAGAGCAAAACTTAAACTGTGTGAAGAAGAAATCCCATTTCCTAATAGTTCCTGGTAAATGTTAGTCATGATGAATTTGTTAACAGTCCTTTGCTTCGGAAAAATATAAAAAAGACAGAGAATGATACACAATGGCGAAGACAGCATATAAAAGAGAAAGATGGACATTGTGAAAAAGGTGTTGGGTACCCCCAATGTTTAAGACAGAGACAATGAATTAAAGAGTGTCCTGTAATTATAGCCAAGAAATAAACCATTACCTTGTGTACTCAAGAACCAGAACTGCCTTCCTCCCACCCCCAGCTCAGTTCTCCTTTTTTTAAATTAAGAAATAATTCATATACCATAAAATTCACCCTCTTAAAGTGTACCTTTCAGTGGTATTTAGTATATTCAAAAGATCATACAAACATCACCACTGTCCAATTTCAGGACATTTTTTTCTCCCCCAAAAGAAACCTCATACCCATTGGCAGTCACCGTCCTCTTTTCCTTTCTTCCAGCCCTTGGCAACCACCAACCTACCCTCTGTCTGATTTGCCTGTTCTGGACATCTCGTATAAAGGAATCATACAATATGTGGCCTTTTGTGTTCGGCTTCTTTCACTTAGCATAATGTTTTCAAGGTTCACGTATTAGTACTTCATTCTTTTTATGGCTCAATAATATTCTATTGTATGGATATACCACATTTTAAAATAGACTTTTTTTTGAGCAATTTTGGGTTTACAGAAAACTTGAGCAGACAGTAACAGAGTTCTTATATCCACCCCCCCTCACTACCACTACTTCCGGTTTCCCGCATTATTAACATCTTGCCTTAGTGTGGTGACAGACCACATTTTGCTTATCCATTCACAGTTGATGGACATTTGGATTGTTTCCACTTTGGGGCTGTCATGAATAATGGTGCCATGAACATCCATATACAGGTTTTTGTGCATGCTTTCAGTTCTCTTGGGTATATACCTAGGAATGAAATTGCTGAATCATATGACAACTCTATGTTTAACCCTTTGAGGAATTGCCAAACTGTATTCCCAAGTGGCTGCACCACTTTACAAACCAGCAGCAATGTATAAGGGTTTCAATTTCTCCACATCCTTACCAACAGTTGTTATTGTCTATCTTTTTTGATTATACCCACTCTAGTGAGTGTGAAGTGGTATTTCATTGTGCTTTTGATTTACATTTCCCTGGTGGCTAAAGATGATGAGCATCTTTTCATGTGCTTATTGGCTATTGGTATGTCTTCCTTTGAGAAATGTTCTCAGTTTTAACCTGGGAGCAGTCACCAATGGAGTCTGCTTCTGTAGCATACAGGATGTAAGTTTAAGAGCAAAAGCCCTGTCACCCTCTTTTTGTATTCCTAGCACACAGGGTCCGGTGTGTATCGAGGGCACAATCAACATTGGTTGACCTCAACAGCAAAGGTAGGCTATGGGATTGAGAATATGAAATGCTGCAGGAAAGAGTGTCTGCTTCATGGATTGTGAAGAAAAAGTAGATTTTTATTGTGAAGGTATTGTAGGATTTGAATGCAACCTGAAATTATTTCATTTTTGTTATTCACCAACCCTCCACCCCCTGGCCCCATTCCAAAAACATTTTACAGTGGTGACAATAAAAAGAAACAGTGAAAAAAGAGAAAAGTGTGGTGCAGCAAGAACAACCTAAGTTTAAATGGCAGTTAAGATTATCCTTGCCCTTCCTTGTTTCAATAATCATAATAAGAATAATCATATCTTAACAAAAGATTTAAAACCCTATGTGTATGTACAGAATCCACCCTGAGCAAGTCTGGTTCCTACAGAAGATACTCACTTGCTAAAGATCAGCTACTTGTCTTGCCAAGAATGTTTAAGCCTTATGCTTTCATGAAGAAAATGCAGACAAAAAGAATAAAAAGGAGGGGGGAGGGAGGGGAGAAGGGAGGAAAGAAAACAAGAGTTGTTCTTCATACTGTTTTGATAATGGATCATTTGAGAATAGTGAAGGCCACAGACCCATACTCCAGAAAAACACACACAAAATATCACATACTATTTCTGAGGTTTCATGGGTCTCCTTTATTAGGATTTATGACTCCTAGTTTAATGACCCTTGCCCAGAGGCAGAGCCTGAAACAGCGCCTTTGTCAACTGCTTCTGATTTAATTGCTCAGAGGCAAACAAATCACCTGTGCAGTGCTGACCTCATGATTTTTTTATTTATTTGCATTTTATCAAGGTCACAGGGGTCCCTAAAGGTTATTTCTTAGTTGCCTGAAATTCCTAATGTCATCACTAAAAACCATTGCTCGAGCTTTTGACTGGGCCCCAATTCTGGACAGTAAGCTCTTTGTATTTAGAACAATCTGCACCGTGACCTATAGTTCTCTGAACTTTCAGCAGAATAAATCTGTCATTCTCATAAATAGGAAGAGAGGAAATCCTGGAACCGAGGCCCCTGGGTGACTCCAAAATTTATAAAATGCAGAGACATAATCCGTTAAACCACAAGAAGATACCGCTCTCCGGTTAAAATGTTCCACCTCCTCCGTCCCCAGGTGACCATCTCCCCTCAGCGTAAACTCATCTTCCGCTCTTGATGTGCGCTCTACTTTTTTAAAATAAATCGACTCATTAGAACCAATACCAGTTTATTAAAATAGCAAGCAATTAGTGTCTCTGGTACAGATGCTCAAGGGCCCTTTAACATTAACCTGGGCCCATTTTATTTTAGGTCCGTTGTTCTAGATTCTGGAAACTGCTGTTCATCTCAGAAAAGAGTTATTGAAATGCCCCTTTGGTCATTCAGATAAAGAGCTAATAATATTTACTGAGTATCTAATGCAGAAGGAGAAGAGAACTGTGTCACAGGGTGCCAGGAAGGGCTGTGAAAGGTGAGCTGAGCTCGCCAGCCCTCTCCAGCAGGGTACTGTGGCATGCGCACAGCATGAAAGCCCTGCCTTCCTCCAGGCAGGACTCGTGTTGGAACTTCTTGGAGGCAGTGAGCCTTCTGTCATTTTGGCTTCTATCACTTAATGCCTATGCAGATTTAATTAAAAATTACCACCAAAGAGCGAAAGAAAACATCCCTGCAGTTCAGTTGAATAATGGCTTTGCCTTTTTCATGTCAACTCAGCACACATTTAAGACTGAATCTCCAGAGTGTAATACAATGTCTGTCATTAGGTAGGTGTTGAGTAAATACTTCTTTGAGAACGGAGTGTACGAGGAATCATGTGTAGTGTGGGAGGAGCATGGGGAAGATAAGCAAAGATGACCTCAACATCATCCCTGCTCGTAGGGACCTTATCATTTAAGGCAGAAAACTACAATAAATCTGGGCTGCAGTACAGATTAAAAGGAAGGGAACGAAGGCATTCTGATTGGGAACTTTTTTTTTTAATAATTTTTACTGGAGTATAGTTGATTTACAATGTTGTTAGTTTCTGCTGTACAGCAAAGTGAATCAGTTATACATACACATATATGCACTCTTTTTTAGATTCTTTTCCCATATAAGTCATTACAAATTATTGAGTAGAGTTCCCTGTGTTATAGAGTAGGTCCTTATTAGTTATCTATTTTATATATAGTAGTGTGTATACGTTAATTCCAATACTTTTTGAGGGATCTGCGGTGCTACCATTCCTTCTCCCAGGTGCTTTTCCTATATGTAGTTCACAGTCAGTTTTCCTGATGAGATTTTTCTCACCTAGAAAGGAAAGGCCTAATTGGATTTCTGTGCTAGGACATTAAATGACATTCCTGGGCCTCCTTTAATGCTTGATTTTCTACTTGGGGAGCATCTTAACCCAAAGGAGAAAAAGACCCAGTGTCATTGTTCTACAAATGCAAGTACTAAATCCTTCCTACACAAGGCTTGTGGGAGAGCCGGGGAAAGAATTACGCAATTTAAACAAATATGTAGAAAATGTGAAAGGGAGAAAAAACACCTCCCGGTTAAGGAGATAGGTCAAGAGCAAATAGTTAGGGTCACTATAATTGAAAAGAAACCCACATTTAGAAACTGAAATGTTGAAATCTGCATTTGAAAGATGTCACCTCTGCCATCAGCATTCAGACTAAGTTAGTATTCCCTTGTCATCAGACACCACCCAGGCTATTGAAATCAGAGACCTGGCCAGATGAACTGTAATAACCTCACAACAATAACAGAGGATGGGTTACTTTAAGAAGATGATTTCCCACATTCAGAGGCATTTGCTGGAAAACTCTGAAGGCACCAACTGGGTTAATGATTAATCAACACTGGTTCCCTTAGTAGATTGAGGCTTTTTCACACACAGCCGATAGCCTGCAGCTGTTCCCGTGCTTATCACAAGCATTGTCCCTTTCACTTCAAAGTTAGTTCTGTGAAATAAAAGAGACAATTTACAGGATGGGGTGCGGGTAGGACATACATTCTTATAATAACTTGAGCTACAAAGAGGAGACTCACAGCTTACCCAGTTTGTTTCTTCAGAAAAAAGTGGGGGGAAGGCAGGGCTGGGGGGACACTTTCTAACCACCAGACTCAGGAGCCCAGTATACTAGGTTCACAGTTCCATACCACCTCTTTATAACTGTGCACTCTTCAGCTACTTGTTATCTTCCGGAAACTTGGTATTCGGCATCTGTAAAATGGGTTATTGTGACAATTAAACAGATTAAAGAATGTAAAATGCCCAACATTGGACCTAGCACAAAGTAATTCCTTAGTAAATGTTAAGAATGGTCATTTGTTGCTCTTAAAATAGATATCAGAAATTCCTTGCACTTTGTTTACAGGAAAACCCTTAAAACTATCCCACAGAACTTATATGTTTATTTAAAACAAAATTCTAGCAGGTCATGTCTCCCAATTCACATAAAATGGGGGGAGTGTTTGCTATAGGAGGGCACTGAAAAGAGCATTAATTGACAGCTGATGGCTTGACAATGAAGAAAGAGATGGGAAGATATGAAAAAGCAGACAAAAGACCACTGAAAAGCATAGTGACCTTCTAAGTGTTTCAGGCTTTAAATGTTTTGTAGCACTTAATGCAATAATTGATGTTCCAGAAACAGACTGAGTCAGTGTGATGGTGGAGTTGGCAGAAAATAATGTGTATGAGGGCAGGAAAATGTCTTGAACATTTTAGAAATATTTTCATAGAGTGGAAAAATTAAAATTTTAGTGCTAAAAGAGATTTTGGTTAAATGGAAACGTGCTGCATTCTTTGGCAAGGGGCAATACTTTTCTAATAGCTTACAGTTTCAATCAAAGTTCTTCCAGCAGCAAAGCCCAGCCTCAAATAAAGGCTTAAGTGTATTTCAGATACTGAAGATATCTGGAAGAATATATTAAATGTAATTGTGGGATTGCATGACTCTGAAGTTTGATTAAAAATTGTTTTAGCTAATATTTATTGAGCCCTGACTGTCCCAGGCAAAATTCCAAGGACTTTACTCATTCAATCCTAATATCAGTGTGAGAAAGTGATATCATCATCCCCTATTTTACAGATGGAAAAACTGTGGCATAGAGAGGTTAATTCATGCAAGGTCACACAGTTTGTAAATGGATTTTAAACAGGGTAGTCTTGCTTCTAACTCTTAACTACTGCACTGCGTCTAAGGTCTGACTTCAAAGGAATAATTTTAATTATTCCTAATTAATAGGAGAGTGTGACAATTGAGAAAGATGTATTGATATAAGACAGGGATTTTTAAAAAATATCTGTAGAGCCCTATAGATTAGCTGATACAGTCCATATATAGATCATGCTGGCTGTTGCTGATAACGGAATCAATGAACCTCAGTGTAACTTCAATGAAATACAGAAAGTTAAACACAGGAGGCTGTTTGGATGCAGATCAGTAAAATAAACCCTGAGGATGTCAACATCAAAGAAATGTTAAGGTCTTCAGGATTTTCTACTTAATCATGAACTAGCCCTTTCTGTACTTGTCACAATGTTTTATGTGCTGCCCTGCATGTCGTTAATACTTTGGCAAACAAAGATCATTAGGCTTTGTCAACTTAAACAAGAGCTTTTGCATTGATACCGAAATCGATCTCTGAAACTTTCTTTCACTCTGAGAGAAACAACATTCCCCCAGGATACAGCAGAGAATGTTTTATGGTGAACTGTTGTATAGTCTATCCCTTCCCCCCAGCAGAGACCAGAAGCTTAAATGTGATGAGGAGACCTGAGTCTCTTTATGTATCTTTATGGCAGGATTACTTACATATTTACTCTCATGCCTTTCTCCCATCTGTGCTTTTGATGAGGCAACCAATCAATGTAACGGTGCCAAATGGTGTGCTAATGGTTTTTCCCTAAGAATTAGTGAATTATAATCTTCTTCCCAGAGGCCCTGCCATCCCAGGTCTACTAGGATTTATTGCATGTACAATGTTCTAGCTACCGATGTGAGAGCCTGCCAGATGCTAAGTGCTCTAATGTGTTGAGAACGAAGCACTATGGGTCTCTCATACGTAGCAGACACTCCAGCAGACCACACACCCACCATTAAAGATATTTATCAACTACCAGCATAAGAGAAATAAACCTGGAAACTTCTTTTACACACAAACCTATAAACTAAGAGTTATAAATCATGCAGATACATGCTTTAGGTTGGGCTTTTCTTTTTTTTTTTTTTTTTTTTGTCCTAATTGAGAAGAGTTTATTGAAGAGACTGCATACACAGGAATGGGCCTGATTAAGGAAATCCAACAAGTATGGCGATGGCAATGGTTGGAGCCCTTCCCCCATCCTGAAGAGGCCAGAGGCCAGAGGAAGGTCGAGATACCCAAGACCCAGAGGGAGAGAATTCCCAGGCTACATGTGAGGGAACCGTGTACTTTGGTAGAGGAACAAAGCACCTGACAAGAAAGGAGGCAGAGGGATAAGTACTCTGACCTATCTGTCTTCTTCGCCTGTATAATTTGTTGTGTGGCATTTGGGTAGACTGTAAGGTTATTGACAAAAGTTACGTGTTAAGTCATGTAAGTTCATTTGGGTAATTCAATGAATTAAGATCTTCTACCACCTGAACCTGTATCTGAGAGCAGCCAAGGGACAGCAGCAAGTTACGTGAATGCAGCCCATGGTTAAGTGAGGTAAGCTTCAGGAAGCTGGCTGCAATGGGCTTACATTCCAAGATGCAGGGACTAGAATGTGGCATTGCAGGAAGGTGATCGCCGCGTAGGAGCCTGAAGGACGGCAACCCTCACTTCACCACGTGTAGGGTTTCTGCTAAACCTCAGTTTGAATCCTGCCTGTACATTGATTGACCAGCTTTCCTTCATTCACTCAGCAAGTGTTTATTAAACATTTACTCTGTGCTGACACCACTGTTCCAGGCATTCGGGATAGAGGAGTGGAAAAAACAGAAAAGATGCCTGTTCTCTTGGAGCCTGCCTTTAACATGGGGAGATGGCTGATACACACACAAGCAGACAAACAAGATAAGTTCAGATAGTGACAAGTAAAACAAGGTAATGCTATAGACAGTCATGGGCATGGGGCAGGGAGTGTCTGGGGAGATGACAGTTGAGCTGAGAACTTAGTCATATTCCTTCACATTTGGGGAGGGTTTGGGGGGCAGTGGGCAGATCAGTGACCTAGGAAGGGAGAAGAGTTGTCGCAGGTGAGGTCTGTGTCGTTAGAGCAATGGGAACCTCTGGCCGGTTTTAAGAGAGACGATTTAATGTATATGTTCAAGATCTTTTTGGCTGCTCTGTGGAACTTGGATTATCAAGAGATGAAACTGGAAGCAGGTACATTAATGAGAAGGCAATGAAGATAGCAAAGTGTAGGGAAACAGTTATATGACAGAATATAAGGCCCTGCGTTTTCCTAATGAGATTAAAAATGTTTTATTTGCGAACTCGAGTAAACCTTTAGAGATGGATGAAATAGTCAATATCCGATAGGTTTTTTAAATTTATTTTTTTAGTTAAACATACCAATTTATACTCTTATTAATTTAGTAACATTGATCTGTTATTCATAGTTAATATAAAAAATGTATTGTCTCGTTCATTGTTCGAGCTACCTTTCAACTCAGCCGTCTTTTCCAGAGCAAATTATCTTCACTTCTGCCCAATTTGTTTAATATAAAGCAGTTTCGAAGTCATGTCTGGTGCTTTTATTGAGTATTGTTTTCAAGCCTACAAGTACTGTGAGGGTATGAGTTAAGTTAATGTAAAAAGAAGGCCCCAAATCCAGAGGTTAAAATTAGACAGAAGTTGATCTGTCTCATAAAACAGTACATAAGTGTTTGGTTGACCGAGGCTGGCAGGCAGCTGTGTCAGGTCAGCTGTCCTATACCAGGTAGAAGGAAGGGGGAGAGGGACCAGGGGACACTCACCCAGTCATTTTAAGGTCAGGGCACAGAAGTGACACATGTCATTTCCAATTATATCCGAGGACATCTTAGTCACCTGGGCACCTATTATTATGGAAGAAGGGGAGAATGAGGTGAACATTGGAGGGCAGCGAGCAGGCTGTCACAGCATCCATGGATAGCACGGGACAGCTGGTTTGTCTGTTTTCCTGTAGATGCAACAATGTAAGTATCCGTCACTACCCAAAGCTATTCAGTTAATATAACTGAATATAACTGAGTTCAGTTAGCAAAGAATATGTTTTTCAGTCTCTACAACTTAACCATTGACTAATGCTATTTAAATTGATCTTTAAAAGGTTGGAGGAGTCATATGACAGGAATAATTACAAAATCTGGTTTTGAATTTCTTGGCCTTCTTCATTTTAAACAATCCCATCAGTTGATCTCTGAAGGCAGCCCAAACTAGCACCGATTGAGGTCAATTCAGACTGATGTATCTTTTTCAGATGACACTTTTTGTTCAAAGAAGGTAATTATAAGAGAGAGCTCTGTAATAAGAGGCTTTGGAACAACTTTAATATAAGGAGGAAGGTACCTCACCTTGTATTTAGACATTGAATAGGGTGGACCAGGTCACCTGCTGAGCAGTGAGGGGAGGGGGAGTCAGTGGGCAGGAGAGTTTCTTTTGTAAACGTAAGGAAATGTTTTCTCTTTTTTTATAATATGGAGGAACAATTAATACTTATCTTTCTCAGGTTGCTGCGAGAATCGTAAAATATATAAGTATATTAAGTTAAGTATGTTAAGTATACTTACAAGTATGTATAAGTAAGTTAAGTATGTTAAGTATATAACAGAGTACAGGCCTACCTTAGAGATATTGTGGGTTGGTTCCAGACCACTGCAATGCAATAAGGTGAATATTGTGATAAAGTGAGTCACATGAATTTTTTGGTTTCCCGGAGTATATAAGTTATATTTACACTATACTGTAGTCTAGTAAATGTGCAATAGCATTATGTCTAGAGAATATACTTATCTTAATTTAAAAATACTTTATGCTATCAAATGCAAATCATCATCTGACAACTCAGGGTTACCATATGCCTTCAGTTTGTAAAAAAACACAATGTCTGCAAAGTGCAATAAAGCAAAGCGCAATAAAATGAGATATGCCGGTATATGCATAGAGTAAATACTGCACAGCACTAAGAAGTAAACATGCACATCCTGTATCTTTGCAAAGATCAGAGTCCACATCTGGTAAGAAGTTGTGTTTCTAGTTACAGTATTTGCCTAGTCTACAGTATGTGCTCAATAAATGATCATTACCATTATTAAATGAGAAATGAAGAGAGTTTACAAATAGCACAACTTTAAGGCATTTGAATGTTCACTCACCATCTTGTCTGCATTGGCCCTACTTTATCATGGATGCCTTCTTAGTTAGAATTATTCTGATACAATGGAGGGCTTTGCTGGAAGCTTGATAAACGTGCTTACTCTAAGCAAACTCCTGTTTGGAAGCACTATGCCAACAGTTGTCCTAGGGAGCCCTCGACTCCATTCTCCCCCATCAGAACAATGGATGTCTCCTGTTCCTCTCTCCTGGGAAGCACTGTGAAGTGCCTTGCATATTTAAATAGCTGGAATTCACGAAGTACACCAAGTATTTTCCTCAAAGCATCACATGCTTGCCGTTAAATTTAGGACTGTGTGGGGTTTTGATGTAATTTCTTCCTTGATCTTTGGGATATAATCACTGTAGAAAGACTCACAGTGTTGCTCCGTAATTGTCAGAGGATTAGCCTTGACTGTTGTGTACGCATTTACTTCTGTTTGACAATTTGATGTTTCCTTAAATGCTTTGTGTTCATTCATGAGGGCCATGGTTTCATTTGAAATGCTGCAGTCACCAGGGAGAAGCTCCTGTGCTCTTCCCTGATTGGCCAACCTCCCCTCTGCCTCCTGTTGCTATGGTGCCCAGCGGAGTAACTTCCTTGCCCTGCACAAGTAGGAGGCTCGGTCTCCATGGATACCCCACTCTGAGACTGTACTCCACGGAGAGCTGAGCTGAGCTGCACACACTGTATTTCTGCACAAGACATAGCCCAGCCTGTGGTGGGAGGCTGTTTGCAGAGGCAGTGTTTGCCATGAAAGTCTACGGAGCTTACCTTCTAAGTAAGTCATATTAGTCACAGTAAGTAAATAATTATATTGGATCCCAGAGCATATGCTCTTTGTGTATATGTGTGTGTCAAGTTAGTAGTAGTAGGCTAAAAGTGTAGTCTAAAAACAAATTTTCCACTCGCCTTTCAGATATTCTGAATGCAGAATCTGGAACTAAACTTTTAAAAATACACACATATATTGTTTTAAATACCTCTTGCCATTTGTGAGTCTGCCATTCGAAGCCAAAGGGAAAAAGATTGACCATGGACGATTACATTTTAGAATGCTCTTCTAACTCTGAGCATTGCATGCTGCATTTGTAAATGCAGAGCTTGGCCTTACCCAGCGACGTGCTATGGGAATAGATGAGCACAGCCACAGTTAATGCTAATTGGCACTGCACAGAGTTTGCAGTGGGCCTCTGTGTAGACTGAAACTCGATGTGTTTATTTTCAAGAGAGATCTTGCTCATGGGCTCATATCTGCCAGTTCACCGTGGAAATTATTCAGAGACCACCTCTCTAACCAGTTTTAGTTTACTTTTCTCATGTAGCATCCAGTAGAAATTCTAAAACTTCATGTCCATGGAATTGGGATGTGGAAGAGTTTTCTTTTTATTAACTGATTTGCTCTAATACTTCCTCTTTACTGTACATTCCAAGAGCATAAGGGTTGGGTTTGCAATGCTGTAAAACACATGAGTCATCTTAAAGCAATTTTCATGTGCTGGGCAAATGATTAATGCCTGTGGTGTTAAAATTAATTAGTGGAAACAAAAGACTGTGTGTATGGTAACACCAAGTCTAGTTCAATAACTTTAAAATTGTGTAAAATTAGATTTTCAGGCTGTCCACAGAAGATAGCTGGCATCTAGCAGCTCTAAACAAAAAGCAGAACATGTACTGTATTGGTATAAAGAGAGATTCATTTTTAATCGTATAAAAGAGGGAGCACAGAGTATTACACTAGATTGTAAATGTCTCTTATTTTCTGTACTCATGGCTGACCATTCATGCAAAGGACAACCAGTGAAATGTCATCTCTTCCAACTGTTAGTCATGGCTCAATTTTAATTGCCCCAAATGGTGAAAAGGTACCACCCTTTGAGGATGTGAACGTACTGGTGGCTCCTCTGGCTCTGACTTTGTCACGAGGTCGAGCTTTAGGTCATTGCCTTAATATTTTATAAATATAATTTCCACCTATCAAAGGGGCAGCAGACAAATAAAGGTGCATGATGAACTCTGTAATGATCATGGTTTTGGAGACCTGGAAACAATGTCGATGACACTTTCTCCAAAGTTTTTCACCTCATGAGTATTATAAGGCTCCATTTCCCTTTTTCAATGTGTCTGTGATAAATTCTCCTGACCATATCTGAAAACCAGCATTGTATGGGATTTTTTTCAACCTCAAAATATCGAAATTTCCTCTCTGTTTCCTAATCTGTATAATGGAATAATAATAGTACCTATGACACAAGGCTGCTTTGAAAATTCAATGACATCATCAATGGCACATGACATACACTAAATAGTCACTGCTGTTGTATTATGATTACTGTAAACATCATCATCATCATTTTCACAATGCCTTGTAGTTAAGGGAGGCTGTAGCGAACAACTTGAACAATTCTTTGGTTTGATTCCATTTAGCCTATCAAATTTCCTAGCAAATACTTACTAAGAACCTAACTGTGTGCTTGGCTTTCTGATGGGAATTATGACATTCAATGTACTTGAAAATGTAGACAACAGAACAAAACGTGAAATATGCAGTCGGTTTCTCTTTGCAAATGTGTGGCTTTCTGTTTTCGTTAAATGGCTATATCTATATCTACATAATAAAATATTTGCCAATTCGTTTTGCTGCCACTGATGGATGTGTAGGATTCCACAATGGCTATGTAAGCTAAAAGGGGCTGGGCCATAGCATAAGTCTAGTTAATATTTATAACTTGAATTAAAAATGTGACATTTAAAAACCCAGGTTCAAATTCTAAGCCCACTTCCTTTCCTGAAAGTATTTCCGTTCAGAGTGCAGTAAATGACATATTTTGAATGAGAGCAGTTTCATTAAGTTGAAAGTTTGGGGGATGATGGGAAAGGAAGAGATGCGAAATGATTGATTAATCTGTATAAAAATAGGTTCCATGCTAGGATTTTCCCTTTTGCACTAATCCTGTGTGACATCTGAACCAAAAAAGTATAAAACCAATGCCATATGTGCAGAGCCTGCTGGTGCTGATTTTAAAACGTATGAAGGGTTGACCCAGATAATATTTTGCAGCTTTATTTTCATTGTAATGTCATTTTCAGTTTCCATTTCTTCTTTCTGGCATGTTCTCTTCCTTCCATCTGTTTGCCCTGGAAAGAATGTGGCAAGTGGAACAAGGGCTATACCAATTTGCTTGAATGGAAAAAAAGGGGAGGACATTTGTAGGATGCAATTTAAAATGAGGTCTCTAGATTTTGGGAACTTGGGACTCACTGTATGTCCAAACATAGAGCTAAATATATTTTGCTAAACACGATTTCAGCTGCAATATCACTCAGATAATCAAGCTAGAATAAGCCTTCTCTTGCAATGTTTCAAGGCAAAAATTAAATCCATAGCAATATCCCCACTAGCACGGTGACCTTTTATCTATATGATGCTGGTCCGTGACCAAAATAATGGCCCACTTCCTTTTCCATTGTTATTAATCAGACAGGCACATGCTCTGACGGTGCACAATTTGTCAAGTGTTTGTTAGGTGCTTGGTGCTGCTGTCATGAGCTGGGGACCACATCCTTTGTTGACATCTGAGGAGCATTCTGAGGTCTCAGTTGACAGTTCTATTTGCCGAGTCCTTTTGCATCTGAGGGAGTTTGTGGCAGTTTCAGAGGGAAGGATGTTCCCTTGTCTTGTGTGGCAGCAACATTATTCAGAGAAACTGGATCTTCCCGCATCTTTGGCTTCTTGTGCTCACCCCTATGGCTGAGATATGCAGGCTCTGCAAGCCTCTGCCAGGAAGATCTCATTTCTGCCCAGGCGACTGGCAGGCCTGACTGTTCTTGAGAGATGGAGGCTGTGCCTGAACCTGATACTGGGTTACTGCCTGACATCCAATGTTTTTCCCCTTAGTGTTTGTGGAAGAAGCGAAGGATCCAAGCTGAGAAACCTTAGTGCGCAGAGAGCAATGGTTCAGGATCTGCGGGCGGTGCTGTGGTCTTCTACACTGCCGAGCCCAGCTCATCAGGGACGATGAAGGGGTTTTGTCTGTGCAAAGCTGGGGCGTTCTTGAGTCTTGGATGGGATTCTCCAGCTTAGCATTTCCACCCTTCCTTTTCTCTTCAGTCTCAGCCACCACTTAACAGACCTGAACCCAGTAATGCTACTCATTTGTTTTGTCTTGTTTTTTAACATCTTTATTGGAGTATAATTGCTTTACATTGTTGTGTTAGTTGCTGCTGTATAACAAAGTGAATCAGCTATGTGTATACATATATCCCCATATCCCCTCCCTCTGTGTCTCACTCCCACCCTCCCTATCCCACCCCTCTAGGTGGTCACAAAGCACTGAGCTGATCTCCCTGTGCCATGTAGCTGCTTCCCACTAGCTATCTATTTTACATCTGGTAGTGTATATGTCGATGCTACTCTCTCACTTCGTCCCAGCTTACCCTTCCCCCTCCCCGTGTCCTCAAGTCCATTCTCTACATCTGCGTCTTTATTCCTGTCCTGCCCCTAGGTTCTTCAGAACCATTTTTTTTTTTTTTTTAGATTCCATATATATGTGTTAGCAAACGGTATTTGTTTTTGTCTTTCTAACTTACTTCACTCTGTATGACAGACTCTAGGTCCATCCACCTCACTACAAATAACTCAATTTCGTTTCTTTTTATGGCTGAGTAATATTCCATTTTATATATGTGCCACATCTTCTTTATCCATTTGTCTGTTGATGGACACTTAGGTTGCTTCCATGTCCTGGCTACTGTAAATAGAGCTGCAATGAACATTGTGGTACATGACTCTTTTTGAATTATGGTTTTCTCAGGGTATATGACCAGTAGTGGGATTGCTGGGTCATATGATAGTTCTATTTTTAGTTTTTTAAGGAACCTCCATACTGTTCTCCATAGTGGCTGTATCAATTTACATTCCCACCAACAGTGCAAGAGGGTTCCCTTTTCTCCACACCCTCTCCAGCATTTATTGTTTGTAGATTTTTTGGTGATGGCCATTCTGACCGGTGTGAGGTGATACCTCATTTTAGTTTTGATTTGCATTTCTCTAATGATTAGTAATGTTGAGCATCCTTTCATGTGTTTGTTGGCAATCTGTATATCTTCTTTGGAGAATTGTCTGTTTAGGTCTTCTGCCCATTTTTGGATTGGGTTGTTTTTTTGATATTGAGCTGCATGAGTTGCTTGTATGTTTTGGAGATTAATCATTTGTCAGTTGCTTCTACTCATTTGTTTTTTCAGCAACTATTGATGTGCCAGCCAGTGAGCCAGGCACCGAAATACAACAGTAAACCAAGGGCTCCATGTACATGTGTGATGTGATATGTTTCTGGGGGAAGTACCAGGTCCCATGAGTACACAGAGGAGGGCCATGGAGCCCAGACTTTGGAGTTCTGAAAAGAGTCCCAGGGGAAGTAATGCTATATTGACACTTATAAAGGGTAAAACTGGGTTTTAAGTGCAAAGACACTTGGGGATCTGAATTTTACATGCCATTGCTGTTAACTTTAGTACTGTGTACTTCCTTAGAGTTTTAAAAAAATTCTATTTTCATGGTTACCATGTTGTATTTAATACTTATTTTTTAGATGGCTCTTTCCTCTACTAGGATATGAGCCTCTTTAGGACGTGGACCATGTTTGTCTCCATCCTTCCTTCCTTCCCTCTTCCCTTCCTTCCTTCCTTCCTTCCTCCCTTCCTTCCTTCTTCCATCCCCCCATTTTATTTTTTATTTAAAATTTATTTATGCTGCATTATTTCTTTTAAAATATTATGTATATAATATGACATAGATAAAGAACAGATATAACATACACGTAAGCTATGCAGTATAACAATAAAGTAAACACTGTGACCCACCTTTCACTTCAAGAATTACCACCACCAAAGCTGCCTGCGTGCTCTCCCAGATCCCATTCTGTGCCTTTCCCCAGAGGTAACTACTGTCTTCAAATGTGTGTTTTATCAATTCCTTGCATTTTAAAAATAATTTCTACCACCTTAGGTATGTGTCCCTAAAAATATGTTGGAACACAGGGGTAAAATTTAAACATGGAGCCATTTGCCTTTGTGCTCTCCATAATTAGCACAGTGCCTAAAACTTAGTAGGTCCTTACTAGATATTTGTGAACAGATGGATATGCCCTGCTAGAGCCTAGAAGATATTTTTGTGATGCTATACACCAAGGAGATATTGGAATTCAGTTTTAGTGGGTTTGTTCCTTTTGAGCCTTGTTGGTTTTGTCTCTTTGGGGTGCTTATAGAAGCAGCCCACAGGAATGAGTTACATACTGTTTAATTGTTTGGGGATACTTCCAAACTACCATTTCCTACTTACCCTCCTCATTTTATCACCATACAAACACTCTCCAGTGGTCCTAAAGAGAGTGGCCTTAATATTTTTGTAATAATCAGCTTTGCTTTTCCATTCCATTTTGGCTTTTCTTAGAACATTGTGGGGTGGGGAGGAGAGAGGTGGAGAGACTAGAGAACACTGAGTACACTTGAATTAAAAGTTGACTTGTGTCGGGGGGGTGGGGCAGAGGACCTGGGCCAGCCAAGGGTTGGCCGGGGAACGCGTGCTCCGTGCCAGACGTCATTTTGAGTTGAGATCCTAGGGAAGGTTCCATTAAACAAATCCATGGAAATGCAGAGCATAATTTGTGTGCAGAGTACAATCTGACCACGAGAGAGCTTCATTCTTTTTAAATGCTACGCAGCACACAAAAATCAGCAGAGAATGTTTTCAGAGGGACCTTCCAAAACATTTCGTTCAGAAGCTCAAGAGTTTAAATAGTTTTCATTGGGTTAAACAATGGGGTGAGGTGACCGTTGGAGCTTGCTGCTGGAAGCTCAGCTGGTTCGCAGAATGCCTTGCCTCTGCCCAGCGAGCACCCAGCTCTGAAGGCACAGTGGGAGCGCGGCGTCTGGGTGAAGTCCCCTCCCTAGGAGGTGCCAGGCTCCGCTGGCCTTGCTTAGGTGTCCCAGGGCAAGAGTGCGGGAGCTGGTCCACCTGCCTCGCACCTGCTTTCTTCCAAGCCCGTCCCTCCCCTCATCCAGAAATCCTCTCTGTTGTTGCCAGGCCTTCTTCTGGAAACATTTCCAGGTGACTTCATTTTTCCCTGCCTCCCCAATTCTCACTTTAGTTCCTTGAACACATGTCTGAATTAAAACAAACCCCACGAGGCCTTCCATTGCTCCATTTGCTTTTGTTCTAACACTCTGTACAGATGCCAGAAATTGCCAGAATTTACCCAGCTTGTTTATTTTTATTTTATTGACATTTGTGCTTGCAAATAAAAAATATTTGCATTAAAGATTGATTACACAATGGTAAATGTAGCATTGATCTTGGAGCCGCTCAATCCATTCTGATTAGATTATCCAGTTTTTCACATAGTCCTCGGGCCATACAAGAGACATTTTTTCCTTTCATTTGACTGAGATAATTCCTGTTTTGTTCTTTGGCTCTTTGGTTGTACAGAAAATATACATATCGCCCTTCAATTGTTCTTTTATGTGGGTAGAACTGCAGTCAAGTGTGTAACATAAGATGAGGTGTCTCTTAATGTTTAACTTACTTTATGCTTTTCCTGTTTTAAATCCTTTAGTTCACCTGGGGTTTTAAATGATTCTGAACCTATGTGGTTAATTTTGTGAACCTAAGAGCTATGTGGAGAGGGACCCTGTAGTCAGGACTCTTTCCCCCTTCCCTTACGGCCCAGTTTCTAACTGTGATAGTCACCTGCCTTGCCTTCCGGCCTGCAGTCGCTCCTCCAGATATTACTGCTGCAAGATCTCTATAAAGCATCACTCTGTTCATGTGAACACCCTGTTCAAAACTCGCCATGGCTCCCTCTTGCCTTCAGAGTAAAGGCCCTTAGCATAGCTTTACATTCTTCAGCTCTCTACAACTCACCCTTTTGGCCGCGTTTTCTCATCTGATCACTGTACTCTAGCCAAAGAAGGGGTTCAGTATATTCTAAATATGCCCTGTGTTTTCCTTCCTCTGGGTTTCAGTTCATGCCACCCCCGTTCACTAAAGGTCTGCTCCCTTCTGCACCCCCAACCGTTGGTTGTGTTCCCCGGGCTGCTCAAGGCCCATCTCAAGTGGTATCTCTTCCCTGACATAGTCCCTGCCCTCTTCCACTCACCCTGTCTGAGAGTATTTCTTCCTCCTCTGTGGAGCCTTCGTGCCCTCTCTCTGTACTGCACTCAGCATGTCCTTTCGTATCCTAGTTGCTTGTCTCTATAGCTTGTCTCCTGAAAGGAGCCTTGAGCACTGGGACTGTACTTCTCCATGTTTCCCCCTCCCAGTGCCTTAGCCTGTGCACAGCTCAACACGTATCTGAAATGGACTGAATTGAATGCTATCATCTTGGTTTCCAGTTCTTAGATCTTTGTGAATTCTGATGACGAGGTCCCACGCAGAGTGGACAAAGAAGAAAGCCAACTCTGGAGTCAGAAGGGCTAGCTCTGCTGTTACTAGCTTTGTGACTTGGGCAAGGCTCATCACCACTCAGAACCACAGTTTCCTCTTCTACTCCCTGTATGTCTTTAGAACATACGTTTTTAGATTCAAGAAAATAGCAGAGATAGAGTTCTTGATGAAGTAGGCTTTTAGTACACAACGGCTAGTAATGTTACTGTCTGCCTCTGTCATCTGTTGTTTTAGTTATCCCTTCAAGGTTTGTGTAATCTCTAGTCTGCCGTCAGCACCAGGCCGTCCGTGTTTTCATTCGTGTCATTAATAAAGCATGTTAAAGTAGGATAAGGGCAAGGACGGAGCCAGGTGACACGTTACTGGAGATTTCCCTTGAGGTTGGCAGACAGTCCATTAGTCAACATCCTCTGGGTCCTGAACTGTGCTGTCATCCAGTACGTATGTCACCCTTGTTCATAAGACTTTCCTAAGTGTTGTGACTAAATGCCTACTGAATTCCAGGTAGCTGATTTATGTGGCAGCCCCAAAGCATAACTCTTGTCAGGAAAGGAAGTGAGAATTGTTTTTTTATATCTGTAGGTTCTTAGTGAACTTTTGCTGGCTTCTATTTGCCTTATTAAGGGACGGACCTTTTCTACAGTTTTACTGGAGATAAACACCAAACTAAGCAGTTTATGATTTCCAGAATTTGTTTTTTCCTCTGCTTTGATAATCTGTGTACTTTTTGTCCATCTCCAACTGGCCACCTCTCTTGCTTTGTGATTTCTCAAAAACTGGTAGTATTTCCACAACTATTTCTGTAAGTTCTTTTAGTACCTTTCTTCCTTCATTCAATAAATATTCTTCTGAGTCTGTTCTATACCAGGCACTGTGCTTGGTGTGGACGATACAATGATGGACAAGACAGAGGTCTTCCCAGACTGCATGGTTTTTGCATGCTAAATTTTGGGCTGAAAACTTGAATTTTAAGGGATTTGGGCATATGGGATGTAGGTAGGATTGGAGGAAATATTTATCCTAACTGTAAATAACACCAGGCTGTCAACCCAACCTAAAAGGAGAGAAAGAGGAAGGTAACTCAGTAGAGAGCCTTTCCAGGAGCCATTGCTAAATACTGAGTATGGAGGAACTTTTGATGTTGTGAAATCTTTCAAGGCCACAGCAGCTACTGTGTGTTAAATGCTGCATTAGACACTGGGATGCAATAATTGATGAGTCCTCAAGGAGCTGACAGTGTGCTGGGAAATTGCAGATGGTTGCAGTACAATGAGATAAATGCTCGTTAAAATTCTGGGTGGGGTGAGAGCATAAAGGAAGGGCTTCTAATCTCTTTCCGGAAGGAGTTAAAGATCAAGGCTAACCTGAGACCTGAAGAACAGGTAGTAGTTAGCCAGTCCCAGAGGGACAGGAAAATAATCCAGGTATGGGGGACTTGTATGGACACTCCATGCTATGGAGTTTGGACTTTATCTTAAAGGACACGGGCACCATTAAAGGGTTTCAACAGGGGAATCACCTAATGAGATTTATGCTCTGGAGCAGCGTGGAAGATGGAATGCTTGGAGCCACACAGAGCAGCTGGGACACAGTGTGTGGCTGTGTCATGATTCCAGCAAGAAATGGTCATGGCCTGGGGTGGAGCGTTCAGGATGCAAAGAAACAGACGGATCATGGAGTTACTGCAGACCGATTTGAGTAGGTGGCTGCAATCTATCATTAAATATTGAAAACCAGGGCCATTTACTGTAGTGGTTCTCAAACTTTAGTGTCGTAAAAGATCACCTGGGCATTTGTAAAAATATGTATTGCAGGAATGACTTGAGGAAATGTCAGTGGGCAGATCTGGGATATGAGTCAAGAATCTATTTTCAGCAAGTATCTAGGTGACACTGAGGCAGATGGGCCTCAGACCACACCATCAAAACCCCCAATCCGATGTTTTAAAATGGCAATCTTTTAAGTGTGTTCACAATATATTAACTTCTCATTTAAGAATGAAGACTCCGTCGTATTATTTTTGTTGAAAATAGATGAATGGCTCAGCCCCATGGGTTCATGTGCTGAAAAAAAAAAAGAGCTGTGTCCTGGCTAGTGCGGTCTGTGTTCGCTAATTGTCTGCTCTCTGGTAAGGGATACAGAGCAGAGGGTGATAATCTTATTAAGACCCCTGCTGCAGGTGGTTTGTGAATGAATTTTCAAAGGTTTCAACAAGCCCTTTACAAGAGCAAGCAAACAAGCACTTACAGGGAAGATAAAATTTCCCCAACTCTTGAAGTTTTGTGCAGGTGTGCATTCTTAGTGTTCAGGGCATATTTTGATGCATTTACTATTGTGGTATTTCTCAAGCCTAAATGCCCACCTTCACATCCCAGCTTCACTATATACAAGCTGTTTAACCTTGAGCAAATTACCTGTTCTCTCCTTCTGTCATCTGTAAAATGGGAATAAAACTGTACCTGTTTCGTAGGCTTGATGTGAGGATTAAATGAGAATACATGTAAAGCACATTGAATAGTGTGTGAACATAATAAGCCATTTCTGACCATTACTGAGAGAAGCCAGGTGACCTGTAATAAACTCATCACTTGTATTAAGAGTTTAGTCATGTAATAAAGTCTTCACCTTCTTATTTAAGTCATGGTACAGCAAGTCCTGTACATACGAACCTTCAAGTTGTGAACTTTCAAATATGCAAACGTGTATTCCATCAACGTCAGGCGTGAGTGAAATTGCAGGTTGCCCTCTGTCTCCTATTGCTGACGATCCTTCAGCTCTACCATCCCCCACCTCCTCTCTCTCCTCCAGTCGGTAACTCTTCTTGCCTGTTCACTCAATGCCAGCCCCTGCATGCCAGCTGTTGTACTGTACTACTGTACTTTTCAAGGTACTGTACTGTAAGATTAGAAATGTTTTCTTTATTTTTTGGGTTTCTTTGTTTTTTATGTATCATTTGTGTGAAAAGTATTATAAACCTGTTACAGTATAGTACTATATAGCCAATTGTGTTAGTTGGGTACCTAGGCTAACTTTGTTGGACTTACGAACAAATTGGACTTACGAACTCACTCTTGGAACGGAACTTGTTCGTATGTAGAGGACTTACTGTACTAAAAAAAAAAAAAATTAATGGTGCCCATATGCAGGAATGCTTAGAGAAACTTAGTGTTTAGCAACACATACCAAACATAGGGGTAAGCAGGCCAATAATAATAAAGCGGAATATTAATGTACACTTACAGCGTTTCCCATTATGTCACTGAATCCTCACAATGGTCCCATGCGATAGGCATGGAATCCCTTTTTAAAGTGAGTAAACTGAGGGGTAGAGAGGTTAATCGATTGCCAAGGCCACACTGTCATTAACTGAAAGATCAGATATTTTCTCTTGGAACCCACCAATGCTAGAATCTGCTTTTAACCACAGCTGTTAAATGTGTATTGTCAGTTTCATGAAACATGGTTAGTAACACTCAGTATTGTGCCAAGCAAAGTAAGAAACTGACTCATTTTGAATGTGAAATATGTAAAAAAGATTCCCAAAGTGTATGCTGTGGTGCGCAGCTATATTTTATTTTATTTATTTATTTATTTATTTATTTATTTATTTTTACTATTCTTTTTTAAAATAAATTTATTTATTTAATTTTTAGCTGCATTGGGTCTTCGCTGCTGCACGCGGGTTTTCTCTAATTGCTGAGAGCGGGGGCTACTCTTCGTTGCGGTGCGTGGGCTTCTCATTGCGGTGGCTTTTCTTGTTGCAGAGCACAGGCTCTAGGCACGTGGGCTTCAGTAGCTGTGGCTCGCGGGCTCTAGAGCGCAGGCTCAGTAGTTGTGGCACACGGGCTTAGTTGCTCCGCGGCATGTGGGATCTTCCCGGACCAGCGCTCGAACCCATGTCCCCTGCATTGGCAGGCGGATTCTTAACCACTGCGCCACCAGGGAAGTCCCCACAGATGTATTTTATATCACGGTCAAGCCAGCTGCTCTATTTCTCAGAGGCAGCCATTCAGGAAGCCGATATATGAGTGATCTCAGTCAGAGGGTGCGTTAGAATAGGGGTTCTCAAACTTCAGTGTTGAGTCGCTGACTCTGTAGGTCTGGGGTGGGATCTGAGAATCTGCATTTCTGATAAGTTCCCAGGTGATGCCGATGCTGTTGGGAGCACACTCTGAGAACCACTGTCTAGAGGAATGGGAGGATGATTGGTGACTATAGGGCAGAGGCTGGTTTAAAGTCTACCCTGTAATTACCGGACCTGCTCCACAGACCTAGTTATTTAAATTCACAAAGATGTTTTGAAGCGACAAAACATCAGCTCTACCATGTAGAGGCTTAGATGCAAAAGAAGATGGACATCTTTGCTTCGCCTTTAACATTTCTAAACCAAGCCAGTTGCTTTCTAACATAGAGACGTTTATACGGTAGCTCACCCTTCTCTAAAACAGTGGGGCCTGGTTTAAGACTCAGAAACGTCCCTCACCTGTGACTCAAACCCAGCATTTGGTCTTAGAACTAGGTACTTAACTAACTTCTGGGCTGCGTTAAACCACCACGTGTCCCCCTTCCTCCACCCTATGAGGGACGAGGGTTTTCTCCCTCAGTGAGGTTATATGCAAGGTCCAGTAACTCTGGGTCAGCTTCTCATGTTCATGGGCTGGTCTCATTGCCAAAGCTAAGGGGCTAGGTCATGGAGTGACCTAAGCCAAACCCAATAGGACATCAGGTAATTCTTGAAATTATAGGGTTTCCAGGTCAGAAAGACGCTAGGACAAAGGGTCACCTTGGGCATGTTGGGTCCTAAAATTGGGTTAGGGTAATGCAGAGTCTAGTTTTACATTTAACTCTTGATTCTCCATGACAATGAGAGGGAAAGGGATATAAAGACAAATGTGTAAAAACAAATGATCCACAGAGCATTTCTTTTTGTCCATGGAATATATTACATAAAAGTAGATTTACTCTTTTGATTTTTTTTTTCTTTGGAAGACTTGAGCCTCAGGAAATGCAAGTAGTTGTTTATCAGAATGGAAAACCTAGCTAGATGAGTAGCTGGAATTAACCCAATTCATCTTCTCATCACCAGAAGAATTAAGACACAAATTACGGTGTAGGTCATAGGGTAGACTATTATATAGCAGTCAAATGAATGTACTACAACTATATGGAGAATTTTAGCAACATAATTTTGAGTGAAAATCATCCCCAATATTATTCATATCATGATAACCTGTTTATTAAAAAGTAAAAAATAGACCAAACAAGAAAAAAATCTGCCTTGTAGGAATACAAATAGATGTGATTGTTCTTTGTAAAAATGAAAGCAGGAAGTGGTGAACAGACAATAGGATGAGGAAGTAGATGTAAGTTGGTGTCAACATTCTAGTTTTTATGATGGGGCTGGTTCCTTCATTTATTATAATATTAAGTGTGAAGAAATAAACAAAAACAAAAATAGATAAACAAACCAGTCAGTAAGTAAAAATATAGTCTCACATGAGCTAATGAGTGTGTGTCAAGAACCGAGGAATTTGATTAATCCAGTTCTGTGCTTCTGAAACGAATATTTAAACATGAGGGGCAAGTGGGAAAATAGCTCTCTGGGTTGCAGAGAAAATACTGCAATGCTGCTCTCTAGGCCCATGCTTGGGCTCCACACAGCACTATGTGACCTGAAGTCTTGGCCACTTCCTCCACTCTCTTGTCTCAGTTGGTACAGCTTACAAATGCAAATCACTAAGGAGGGGGGCGGGTATCAGCAGATCATCAAAGATTGTCAGTAGAGTGACTTCAGACAGAAACTAAGGTTTTAGTATCCCTGGAGCAGGAAAAACATGTATGCTTCCTTTTCTTTTATATCCACCTGTCTGAGAAAGGTCACATGTTTACATGTTTTCTCAGAGAAGCAAAGGTAGGAATTTTAGAAATTAAAAAGATCTATGTGTCCAATAAAACTTTGGGGCCTGTGTCTTAGAAGGATTTTAAACTAGCCTGCTTCTAAATTGCGTTTATCCCGCTGTTGCTTCACCTCCCTCCAGGGCTGTCTCCACATGCTGTTGCCTTCACCCCGGACACCCATCTCTGTGACTCCTCCTGCTACAGTCTTGGATTGTCGTGAATAGTTTCAAAAGCTAGCTAGTTCACTGGGCATCTCCATGGAATCTTAATTCTTCCAATAGGGAATAGTATTTTCCTTTGTTGGCCTCTTTTAGCACCTAATTTATATCCCTCCTAAGACGTTTGCCTCTTTCTGAAGACGGGGTCAGCATCTCTACTTGATATTTGCTAGGTGTGCAAAGAGCTGTGGGATGTACAGATATGAACTGATGAAATCTTGCCCTTGTGGAGATGTTGTCTCCTGAGTGCGTTATTTGTGACCCCCCAGATCCTACGAGAAGGTTCGATGATTAGCTCTCTATTGTTTAGTGTGCTTGAGGCTTTCCTGTGAAATTGGAGAGTTTAGTCAATACAGCCCAAGTCTGAGGATTTACTCGTTGATTTATAATCTAAAGGGATGAGGAAGAATCTTTACCACACTCCTGTCAGAATCTTTTTCTGTTTATTTTCTTGCTCATTTTGAATCATTGCTCGCCACTCACACCCCACACCAGCCTCACCTCACTCCTGGCCTCTGCTCCAAGTCCTCCCCGATTTTGGCCTTTCATGTGTTGGGACCCAGATGTGATTCAGAGAGGGAGATCGTGAGAAGAAAAATAAAAATAATAGCAATATTTTAAAATGCTTACCGAGTGCTAGGCACTACTTTTTACATGCTTTTACATATATTAGTTTACATAATCCTTACAACAACTCTGTAAGAAGGATACTGTTATCATTCTCCTTCCATAGAAGAAGGTGAGGCACAGAGAGGCTAAGTGCCTTTCCCAAGGTCACACAGCTAGTAACGGAGGCTACTAAACTATATTACCTCATAAAAAGTGAAGAGAAACAACTTCATGGGGATTGAAAATGTGAGAGAGAAAGAGAAAGGATAGATTATTTAGGAACCAAGGTGAAAGGATGTCAAGATATTAGAAGTGGAGCACGGCCAAGTGCTGACAAGGTCCAGTGATGTAACTCCACTGGTGGACTGTTTAAATGGAGCAAAGGGCAAGGTCAGTGCTGCTGCGAAAGTCAAGGGAGTGAGGCCTTGTGAGATGCGGCTTCAGTGTGGGAGGTGGGTGGTGGCCCCCCAGGAGCCTGTGAGCGGAGAGCAGACCTTGAATGGTGTGCCCTGCAGGCCGTCACATAGCCGTGACGGTGACGAGGTTGAGGGGAGGCCGTCAAGGCTGTTAGGTCTTGGAGTCAATTTTAAAAACTGTGCTTAAGGACAGAGTGAGGTTTAAAAAAAAAAAAAGAAAGAAATGCTGTTTTAGAACCCTGTTGCATGTCTCTGCAGCAAATTATAAATTATGTCATTTTCTTCCTAGCAAGTGGGTAATTCTGTTCCATTCATGGTCTCAAACTGCTTTCAGACAGCACTGTCTCAGCCTTACTAAGGGTGGAAAACGAGGGGACTTGGAAAAAGATCCATCCTTTCCTTCTCCCTTATACTCTGGACTTAGAGTCCCAGACACAAATCCCAGCCCTGCTCCGACTTTGTAGTGCTAGTGGCATGTCAGTCCCCAGTTCTCTCTCCCACCCCTTCACCACCTCCTTCCTCCCCTGTCAACTGTCCCCACGATGACACCCGTGCTCCGAACCCACCACTGCCACCTCGAGTGCTACTTTTCCCTGATTTAGGTTTTGCTGCCAGACGCGGAGGGCAGGCACCTCATTTTGGTAAACACTGGATAAACACTTCTCCTTAAATAGAAGTGGCAGGCTCACCAGCTGGCTTTTTTTTAAGTGGGAGAAATTCAGTTGAGTAAATTCGACAAATCAAAGATGAGAAAAATGTAAGAGGGAAAACTTCTTCAAGGAGGATTTGCTCTTGCTATTACCAGGCCCCCAAGATAATCAGTATAGATGAAGTTCATGGCCACTGTGGATGCAACCCTTCCCAGACCCATTTAGTGGGGGAGAGGGTTGCCCCTCAAGCCCACCTTCTTAAGGGCCTGTGCCCAATGCTTGTTCAGTGTGGGAGGCTCCGCATGCCTGTGTGGTTCCTTTGGTGCCACTCAGCCTGTCAGCCAGGGACGCCTCGACCACACCAGAGGCAGCAGGTTAGGGCTGATGGGATGACCCAGAGGAGAGCTGGCTGGATTGTGAGATGTTTCTCTCTGCTGAATGATGTTTGACACCCCCAAGTCCAAACTGTTCGGTCCTTCCTCTTTAAAACAGGATTATGAGGACTTCAAACCATGGACCAGCTGCTAAGTATCCTACTAGCTTTACAAACGAACATGTGTGCACTTGAGTTTGGCTGGAACTGGTACCTTCTGTATGTCCCCCCCTTCCCTTCCAATCCTCTGAAAATGCATTTAGCCCAGGAAGGTGCTTCTGGAGAGCTGTGAGGGAACAGATCACTCTGTAAGTTAAACTCTTCTCTCCTGTGTACCTTGCCCTTGAATGAATGATCTCGTGTTGGCAGCCTGGCCACCTTAACTGCTGCTCACTCACCTTCCACTTCCCGTTGAAGAAAGCTCTTGCAGTTTGGCTGGACTGGAGAGAGATTCCCTGTGCTCTTTATCTTTGGAGCGCCCCTCCTCTCAGTATGTCCATGACCATCTGCTGCAAAATCATCTATCATAATTATGTAAAATGCAGATTCCTGGGTTCCCCCGGCCTTCTGAAGTGGAATTTCTGTGAGTGTTGCCCAGAAATCTGCACTATTATTCAACTTCCCAGGTGACCCTTATGCATAGTAAGGTTTAGAAATCATTGCATTATTAATAATAATTATAAGATTAATATTTATGAGCATGTCAAGCACTTTCCATGCATTTCACTTCCCATTCATTTCAACTTCACAACAAATCAACAAGGTAGGAATCACCCACCTAGAGCAGGGCCTGACACATGGCACATGGCAGATGCTCAATAAATTTTTGTTAAACAATAAATTAACCTTAATATATATATATATATATATATATATATATATATATATACGTATATACATAAATAAGGAAACTAAGGGTTAGAGAGGTTAAAAACACTTGGCCAAGAACACATGGCTAGTGAGAGGGGTAGCCAGCCTTTGTAGAGCCTTCTTTGGGTAGAGCTTGTTGGTGTGTGAACTTGCAGGCTGGCGCCCCCCTTCTGGTGATGCTGGGTTGTGCCTGGCAGCAGTGCTGGAGGACCCCAGAAGCATCTGATTGGCCTTGGGTTGAATTGATTGATCTCTTCTCTAGCGTTCCCCTCTTGGCCATCTCTGGTGAATTGACACGGTCGCTTATTTGTTTATTACTAATGACGAGTGCAGGCCCAGGGAAGCTGGGTGGTCATTCATGAAGCCAAACAGCACCCATTCTCCTTTCCTGTACTCTACTGAGGTTGGCCAGTGCAGTCTTAATTTTCCTGGAAAGTGAGGCAGAAGGAGACTAGTTAGATCCTGAGTCCCTGAGGGAGATTAATAGGCTTTTTGCCTTGCTCAGAAACATTCGCTTCCTCCTTCCCTCTTGAAGTTTCTTTACACCCTCTTTGCTTATCAGTTCTTTCATCTACTTTTCTTGGTCAGCAGGTAGACTGTATTTCTGCCAGGGACAGGTGGCTGAGCCAGGCCAAGATAAAGGAGTGACCGTGATGGAGTTGTCTTTGACCTTTCGGCCCTTTTGTGCCTCCTCTTCCATGCTCCCTCCCTCCCTGTCTCCGGGGACTGGCCTCTGTCAAGACTTGAGCTGCAAACCTGTGTGCATTAACCCAGGGGAAACTCTAGAGATATTTGGAGGTGTCCATGGGGAGTTTGTTTTAGGACCGTGGATCTTTATACATACTCTATTGTGTACACACATTCTAAAAATAGAAACATGCTCTCCACTGAGGGAAGACCACTTTTGTAAAGAGTGACTATAAAAATGCCTGACTTGAGTGAGATAAGGCATTTCCTATTGTGGGGCTTTTTAAGGGAAAGATGTTTGAAAAGCCCTCTTCTGGACCTCAAGCCACTGTACCAGTAATTCTAGTTAGAAATAATAAAAGCTAACATATATTGAGTGCTTGCTATGTGCCAGACACTGTTCTAATTTCTTTGTATGTTTCGCCTAATCCCCACAATCCCTTAGCAATACCCACTATTAATATCTTCATCTCTATTTTACAGATGAAGAAACTGAGGCAGGGAGAGGGTAAACAACTTGCTCAAAGCTCCAGAGAGTTAGTAGAAGAGCCATGATTCAAACTCAAGTGGCTTGACTGCAAAGCCCTCCTAATACCGCACTATATGATGTGATTACTTTTATTTTTATTTTTTTAATTTATTTATTTTTGGCTGCGTTGGGTCTTCGTTGCTGCACGTGGGCTTTCTCTAGTTGTGGCGAGCAGGGGCTACTCTTCGTTGTGGCACACGGGCTTCTCATTGCAGTGGCTTCTTTTGTTGCGGAGCACGGGCTGTAGGCGCACAGGCTTCAGTAGTTGTGGCACGCGGGCTGTAGGCGCACAGGCTTCAGTAGTTGTGGCGCACGGGCTTAGTTGCTCCGCGGCAAGTGGAATCTTCCCAGACCAGGGATCAAACCTGTGTCCCCTGCATTGGCAGGAGGATTCTTAACCACTGCACCACCAGGGAAGTCCATGTTTACTTTTATTATATAATGATTTTCCTTTAAAAATTTTAGATTTTTTTAAGGAAAAAAGAAAAAAAATCAATTGTCCATAATTGCACTGTACCCCTATTTATAATTTTTATAACAAGGGTAATATAAGCACATGGTTAGAAAAGCCAAATGGCTCAGGAAGTTATAAAATGAAAATAAGAGTCTCTTTATATCCTCACTGTCCTATTTTCAAGGGAAACCATTATTAACAAATCTCTATTTTGTCCCTCAAGAAAAATGTTCTATGCATGTAGCAAGTTATATATTCTTTAAAGAATTGTTTACACAGAAGAAAGCATGCCACACCCACTCTTATGCATCTTGTTTTTCTTGTCTAATAACAGGTCTTCCGGATCTTTTCACTTCAGCACACACAGGTTCATGTCACCCCTTTTCATGATTGCAGAGTATCCTCTTAGGTTGCTGTACCACCTGACTTAACCAGTCAGTATTGAAGGACAATTGACTTGTCTTTTTGAATGCATATGTGCAGGATAAGTTCCTAGCGGTATAGTTTTCTTTTTTATGTACATTGCACCAATTCACACTCTCGTTAAATCTTATCAGTGTTTTGCCCCAAACCCTTAACAGACCAGTGTTATCAAACTTTGATTTTCTTTTTTTGCCAATCTGATGAAAAAAATCTTTTTTTCATTTACATTTTTAATTTTATAAGTGAGATTGTATGGCTTTTCAGGTATATTGGTTGTTTATTTTTCTTTCTTTGCCATCTGCCTGTTCATGTCCTTTGCCCATTTTTCTGTGTTGGTTTTTTTTTTTTTTGCTGATTTAATATGATTTCGGGTGGCCTGGGCCTGCAGCAGCTTGAAGCAGGGTTTCGGTTCCCAGCCAGTGATTGAGGTCGGGTCGCAGTGGTGAGAGCACCGAATCCTGGCCACTAGAGCAGTGGTGAGTGAGAAGGCCCTGGCCCTACGGCTTTGCAGAAAAAGAATTCCCACAAAGACAGAAAGTAGTGACACAAGTAAAGTATTTATTAGGAGAAAAAAGAAGTACAGTATGTGTGGATAGACACACAGGCGGGCTCAGAGAGAGAGTCATGCCCTCATGGCAGTTTGAATTACTTTTATGGGGCATTTCTTCCGGGTTTCCTTTGGCCAATCATTTTGATCTGCCTGGTTCAAAGTCCGTATTTGGTATATCTCAGGAGTTTCCCATGTGTTTGCGTGCATCTCTTAGCCAAGATGTATTCTACCGAAGAGGTCTATGGGTAGGTTGGCATCCCTCCCCTTTTGACCTCCAAGGAGCCTTTCTGCACATGTGTAGTCGGGGAGGTCTCCTGACTTTGAAAATGAGGACTGTGTGGTCTCTTATCTTCTATCTGGGCAGGGCCCAGCCTCCTGTCTCAATTGTCCTCTTATTCCCACCTTGGAGTATCGGTCCACAAGAAACGAACTCAAAGCATTTGCCCTGGGGTCCCATCTGTCTCCTGCCTCAGTTTGAGCTTTTGGTAAATTAAGGAAATTAGCCCTTTGTCTATAAATATGTTATAAATATTTTCTTTCAGTTTATTTGTCTTTGACTGCTATTTTATTTTTATGTGGTTAGATTTATGTTTATAGTTATATAGTTAGATTTATCAGTACAAAATTATTCACTTCTACATACTTTAAATTTGAACTTCTGTTTTTATTTATTTATTTACTTATTTAAACAACCACCACCACCTGGTGAGGGCTGAGCTTTTTTTTTTTTTTTAATATTTATTTATTTACTTGGCTGCTCCAGGTCTTAGTTGCAGCTCATGGGATCTTCGTTGAAGCATGCGGGATCTTTAGTTACGGCATGTGGGATCTATCTAGTTCCCTGACCAGGGATGGAACCCAGGCCCCCCTGCATTGGGAGTGTGGAGTCTTAACCACTGGACCACCAGGGAAGTCCCTGAACGTCTGTTTTTAAATGTTTACATATATGCTTTTAACTGTATGGCAGCTCCATATGAACATCAATCAGAATGAAGATAAATCTTTTCTGAAATTATGATAAAATGGAAATGGTATTTACAATTTTTCAGGAAGACATGTTCTGATATGCAAGAAAACATATATATATATATATATATATATGTTTTTTTCTGAGATAAACACCTATGGGCGTTCTGGGAATAGTTTGCAAAAGCTAAAACAAAAATCCTCTTTAGGCTGTGAAGCATTTTTTGGATTCCTTGGCTGGGCCCCCAAAGCTAAGAGTCAGTACTACTGAATATACTTGGAGCAGCTTCTTCTGTAATTACATGTGTCCACTGCTCCAGCTGCTTCTTAATAGTGCTGCTTGGTTTCAGTGAAAATGGCCTCTCTCTCCTCCCTAGAGCCCTTTAAATAAAAGATCTGTGTATCTGTGTGGGATGGGAGGATGAATTGATGGGGGACTGTTTTTTGTTTTTTTTTTAATTTGCTGCTTCTATTTGAGGTGGGGATATAGGTGGCCAACCTGAATTAATTTGATAGCTTTGTGGTGACAGAGGATAAAGGAAGGTTTGGGGCTGCTTAAAGCAGTGGTTTAGGATGGCTTAATACAGCTTCATAGACGTCAGGATGGCTCTGTTCTCAGAGGCCTGTGATGTTCTGATGTATGAGGAATCCACAGTCTCCTGAAAGGAGGCAAAAATAATAACGTCCTAAGAGACTGAATCACAGGCAGTGTTTTTAAAAAATGCATCTAGTTATCAGTTTTTGCCCATAGTCTTTTTGTTTCCATTTACCCTTCCTTCTCTAATTCCCGGCCTTACCATCACATGCACAGAATGCTTATTACCCTAAGGTTATGAATAAAAGTAAAGCCTCTCAAGAGGATCCAGCAGTACTACTGAACAAAAAACATAGCTCCCTGATAGCTGGAAAGCCCGCTGCAGGGTGTGTAGTCACCAGGACATCGGCATCACAACTATCTTCAAGGTCATCAAGTGCATCCTCCCTGTTTAGTCCTGGAACCCTGCTCCGCCAGCCCCAGCAGCTGATCGGAGACAGTATCGATGAGGACGACTTGGATATGCATATTTTTAAATCCCCTTCAGCTTTTCAAGCACAGCTCTTCAAGGGCCAAATACTGTTTCCTGTGCTTTGTCGAAGTATTCCCTGTGGCATCAGAGATTTACCAATCAGGTGTCTACACACGGGCAGATGGGGGCAAACACTTCCTTGTCCACCAAAACTGCTTTCAGCTAATGCCATCCAAAAAATCCCTATGGAATATATACTAAAAGTCTTAAAATGAGTATATACTATGGCTTAAATATTCTACTTTTAGGAATTTATACTAAGGAAGTAATCAAACAAGGATGCCCAAGGATAGCCATTAAGCCCGTGTTTAAGAGCATGGACCCTGGGCTTCCCTGGTGGCGCAGTGGTTAAGAATCCGCCTGCCAATGCAGGGGACACGGGTTCGAGCCCTGGTCCGGGAAGATCCCACATGCCGAGGAGCAACTAAGCCCGTGCGCCTAGAGCCTGTGCTCCACAACAAGAGAAGCCACTGCAATGAGAAGCCTGCGCACCTCAACGAAGACCCAATGCAGCCAAAACTAAATTAATTAATTAACTTAAAATAAAAGATATAATTAAAAAAAAAAAAAGGAGCATGGACCCTGGGGTCAGACGGCCTGGTTTCCCTCTTGGCTCTACTTCTCATTAGTTGTGTCACCTGGTGAGCATCACAACTTCTCTGCCTTAGCTGTCCCTGCCTCATAGGGTCTGTCCTGTCATGAGAAACAAATGAATTAATATGTAAAAGATGCTCAGGATGGTTTCTGGCACATAGTTTTTGCTTCTAATGATAGAAAAATTGGACATAGCCTACATATTCATTGATTTAATAAAACAAAATGTGCCATGTTTTAAAGATATTCACATATTAAAAGAAAAACAATTAGGTTACATAGTAATGTATTAAGTATGAATGCTGAATAGTTACATGCCAAAAGCTTATTTTTTTGGTGATGGAATTATAGACTATATTTTTCCCTCTGCATCGTTGCTATTTTCTAAATTTTCCACAAAGGAGATGTATAGTATAATAAAAGCTGTCTTTTTAACCCCTGCAGAATCATAATAACAGCTAACATTTATTGAGAGCTTACAACAGATCAGGTGTTCTTCTAAGATGGCAGATAGATATTCATTGCTTACAATAACCCTATGAGGCAGGTGCTATGATCATCAATCTCCATTTCACAGATTAAGAAGTTGAGGCAGAGAGAGGTGAAGTAATGTGCCTACGTCTTCCATCTAGCAAGCAGTAGAGGTGGGATTTGAACCTGGGCTGTCTGACTCAGGGCCTATGTTTTTAGGTTAGAAACTCTCTTTGCATGATTCTAGTAACCCAAAAGAGCACTGAACTACATACAGCACCCATGACAATCACCTAGTTGCATACACTGTGTAAAGGAAATGCATTAAGGAGTGCCTCTCCTTCCTGGTGTCTTTGTTGCCAGATAATAGATAAATAAGAGGTTTTCAGGCCTCCAGCCTTCTTCTGAGTTTTCTTAGTAAATGGGGAGAATATATTCAGATCACACAGTAAAACTGACTTTTCTGTGTATCCCTTAAAAAGAGTGCATGGACTTTACATGGCAATAAGCAAACTGGAAATAGTTTATATTTTTAAAAATCATAAACAGAAATAGTTAAGTAGCATATACAGTTTTCACTATCACAGTACTCAAACAGTAAAGAGTCAATGTATTGAGTGCCAGGAGCAATAAAGTTTAGAACAAAGTTGTCCCTTCAGTTCAGGGTACATAATTACTGCAGGTCAGAGGCATCGTGAGGTAACAATGGATTTTCAGCAATTGTCTGTTTCTGTTCTAGAATTTCCGTTTTTATGCAGGCAGTTAAATTGTAATTGATGGATTTTTGCATACCTTTTAAAGAGTGAAAACTGGGTGTTTCGGAGGAATAATTTTACATTAGAAAATAGTATCTTACACCTGGTGGCTGCAACCATAGGATCTATTTTTGAAAACTGTCCACTTTTATCATTTAATAACCAACCTGGTAATGTACTAGCAGACAAGGCTGGTTGAATTAGGCTGTCAAGACTAGTGTGTTCCTGGATAGCACTACCAATCATGAGTCCTTGAGACTGTTAAATACTACAGGTTAGCCAACACATTACTCAGAGGCAACTAATTAGGTTCAGGGAGCTTCTGGGAGTTCATTACATCATTAGACAAAGTCTCTGAAATCCAGAAGGAATAGCCAGTCCCAGTTCTGATAAATTGCTACCTTAATCCTCCCAGAATTCTGCAGGAGTTGGGATTCACTGCTGTCATCTGCACTAAGCGGTCCTTCTTGATCTATTTCCCCGAAGAGGCTGACCTTCCTGAGAGGTCCTAGAAACCAGGGAAGGGATTTTTCTCTCTCTTTGCCTTGCTGTCGTTGACGTTCCCCTCCAGCAACACTAAAACACCCCATTAGTGACAGCACCTGTCCACCAGTGGGCTGGTCTGGCTGTATCTTGTCCCTATGGCTCATCTTGACTGTGGGGGAGATGGCAGTTTATGGAGGAACCTCTCCTGCCCCTGCTTCTAACCACTGCCTTCCTGAGGACATGTTATCACAGGGGTATTATGGGATTTGGTCCTGGACAGGATTCATCACCCATAAGTCTTGGACAAATAAATCAGCTTTGGTTTCCTCAATAGTAGAAGAGTGAGATTAATATCTGCCTTACAAAGCTGTCAAGATGAACAGATACAAAGTATAGAAAGAATTTTGAACAGGGCCTGGAACCTAGTATGCGCCCAATAAAGACTTGTGATCATCAATAAATGATGATTACTGATCGCTGCTTGTTAGAAATGCAAGGGATTTAGATTATTCCTATTTTCCTCAACTCGGAAATGTGATCTGGCTCTGGGTTTTAGACCAGAAGAGTCTCAAATTGTGGCATAGGAGTTGAGAAACAAGGTCAAATAAAATTGTGTACCTATCAGATTGATTTTTCCAAAAACATCTGGAATTTCTTCTTTAAAAAAAAAAAATCCTGGTTCTCTTCTTCCTGTTGTCCTGTTACCTCTTCCATGCCCCTGCACTTCCCCAGGCAATCCATGGAATGTTTTCATTATTACTATTTCAGAACTATGTATTTTTTTGTTAAAAATGAATTTATATTAGTTATTCTACCACACAGCATGTTTCCAATTACACACTGAACTCTAGTCTGCTCAAATGTAACGTGATCTTTGCAAACTAATAAACCCCTCCACTCACCCCCAGAACTATGCAAATTTCAATTTCATTCACAGCTTCTGTCACTGTCACTGTGAACTTTTTTCACTCTCTTTGGAAATGTTCAGTTCCTGCTATTTGTTAAGGTTCTGTTCTTCATAGAAAAGCTGCAGCTGCAGCCAGAGAAGGTGGATAATCAGATAGTGCCGGTTGGAGCAGTTATCGGGAGCCCAGGCTTTCCCCATGACAGCTTCTAGACGGTTGCTTATCTCCAGACCCTAACGTGCCAAAGTCAAGTACGGCTAGACGACTACAAAGCCTAAAGATAAACTCTCTGGGAAAAACTTCTTTGGGGGTGACGAGCAGGCTTTTCATTCTGCTGAACGTTGGGGCCGGCACGTTGATGTTCCCGGGGGGCGCTGGCGCACAGGGAGAGGCGGGCACTGGGGCCGGACCCGGGTCACCGCTGCTCCTCTGCAGGAAGCCGGCATCTATGAAACCTGCCTCACTGTGCTCCCAAGCTGTGCTTATGAAACGACGCCCTCATGCCTGCGCCTTCTCTCGTCTGCTTTGCGGAAAACGCTGGGAGCCTGGGAGCGCTGGAACCCGGCCACTTGCTGAGTCCGTGTGCAAACGCGGGGAGCCAGGGCCGTCGGAGGGCAGGGAACTGGCCGGCGTGTTCTCGGGTTTCATTTCCTTCATGCTTCTCTCCCCCTTTGTTTTGCAGGTAGCGAAGCCGATTTCAGCTCCTCGAGCAGCACCGGCAGCTTCTCGGCTCCTGAGGTCCACATGTCTGCTGCGGGAAGCAAGCGCTCCTCTTTCTCACGCAAGTAGGCCCGCCTCCTGCCTCCTGCTCTGTAATTGTTAAGACGCGTTACCCGGGCGACTTACCTGTACTTTATGTGTCTCTAGAACCACCTGGATTACTGTGCGTTCCGATTTTATGCTTATTCAGTGAGTGCTTTCTGTTTGGTTGGTTTTTACAGTGATTCACAGTTGGTACTTTTCCCAACCTCACCCACCTTGGTCACGACGTGGTTGCCCTGTGTTCCTCCGCCCGCGACGCCCTCTCATGCAGCCCTGGCGCCTTCCCTCCCTGCTCTCTCCTTTCCTCACCCACCTGTGTGCCCACCTGAGGATAAGGCTAGTCGTCTCCCACTTCCCACCCTGCCGCCCCTTCGTGAATCTGTCCTCTTAGCTGTAGAGCCTCTGACTTCACCCTTTCTTTCCTCTAGCTGAGCCTCCTTTTTTGTCTTTGTGAAAGAAGCATAGTGACCCTCTGGCCACCTCCAACGTTCACTTGGGGAAGGGGTGAAGAAAGTGTGGAGCTCATAGGCCTGGGTGCCCCCTGCCCACCGAAAGAGGCAGTAGAGCAGACTAGCGAAGTGTGAGGGCTCTAGCAGCCAGGCCACCTCGGTTTGAATGCCGGCTCCACCATCTACAGGCTGTGTGGCCCTGAGCACGTGGCTCAGCTTCTCCACGCCTCAGTTTTCTCACCTGGAAAACAGGGCTACAGTCATACCCACCTGGTAGGGTTTATTGTTAGGGTTAAATTAGTTAATTCAGGTAAAGTGTGAGGTCACTGCTGGAAGCATAGTAACCATCAGCAGGCGTTCGCCATTGGTGCTGTTTGGACTGGGGGAGAGAAGGACTTTGAGGGAAATGGGAGCCACTGTTCACGTTTGGCGACAGCTTGTCAGCCCCAGGATTCTCTGCTGCCGTCAGTGGCTTCATTTATTCATTCAATACGTATTTATCGAGCAGCTACTGTGAGGCAGTTTCTAGAGATATGGCAGTAAACAAAACTTATGAAAAACTATTTTCATTCTAGTAGAGAAAGAAGGATAATAAATGCATATAAATAACATATATATATTTAAATACAGGGAAAGGATATAGAGGGTAATAGGATGTTTGGTATAGTCTAGATAGGCTGGTTGCTGGAGACTCTGTGATGAGGTGAGCTCTGGGCAGGGACCTGAACAAGGCGATGGAGTGAGCCACATGACACCAGGGGTGACTGTCACTTGACTGTCCTGGGCCACAGTGTCCAAGTGTGTAAAAAGGAGATTGGACCACATGATTTTTAAGGTTCCTTGCTGAAGAAAAGCTGTTTAGTTTCTAAAAGCTTGCATTTCCAGGACTGAGCAAGCCAATGTTTCCCACTTCTCTTAGGTGAGCAGAAGATATGGCTGATATTTATAAAGGGACCTGAGAGCCCCAGTGCAGAGTTTTATTGTTAAAGCTGAAGCCAAACAAACTTGTAACTAAAGAGTGAAGTCCACAGTGAAGAAGCACAGTTGTTCTTCAAAATAGATAAATACCATTTATTTTGGAAATAAAGTGCCTCTGGGATCACAGGATGTAACCATAAACATTCTCTATATAAATCAGACGTGGCTTGCTCTGAGAATAAGCCATTTATCTCACCCATTCAAGAAATTAGCACATACTTATGGTACAAGGCATCAAAGAACAGAGAGGCAAAAGAAAAAAGAAATGGCCTGAAGAGGAAGCCAATTTTGTTAAGCATTTCAAAGGAATTTGTGTTTGTGGTTAAATTCCAAGGTAAAGTCAGTTATACTGAGTGACTTAGAGAAAATATTCTAGTCTGGAATCCATGAATTCTCTCAGTGATGAAAAATTGATGTGTTAAACATAAAGTAGTTAAATATAATTATGTGGAAATCAGATATATGCTTAATAGACAGGAAATTGAAATAGGCAAATGTTCTATCCATTATGTTCACTTTTTTTATCTGACCCAGGCACAGAACACCATCAGTAGATATCTGGGATGGAACATCTCAGGTGTTTCACGTAATCTGTGTGTTCTACAGGACCATGCATTGAGGATAGCTCCTCTAGATGGGCCGGGTATCCATGCAAAACTTTAAAATAGCTTATGATTCTTTTAATTGGCTGGTTCCTCCTGTAATAAATGAATTTACTTTGTGGAGAATTAGATCCTGGGAGAAGGCTAGCGGGAACATTTGGTGAAGGGGTGGGGGAAATGAAGGACAAGGGTAGTTGGAAAGAATGTTTTTGACAGGCAATTTTGAAAACAAAACTTAAAAGATTTACAAACCATCTCTTCTTAGAGAAGGCCAACTCTGCTGATATTTCTGAGGAATTCTCTTTTGTAAACTAGAACCCTAGGGCTTCCCTGGTGGCTCAGTGGTTAAAATCCGCCTGCCAATGCAGGGGACGCGGGTTCGAGCCCTGGTCCTGGACGATGCCACATGCCGTGGAGCAACTAAGCCCATGTACCACAACTGCTGAGCCTGCACTCTGGAGTCCGCGTGCCACAACTACTGAAACCTGCACACCTAGAGCCCTTGCTCTGCAACAAGAGAAGCCACCGCAATGAGAGGCCCGCACACCACAACAAAGAGTAGCCCCCACTCGCTGCAACTAGAGAAAGCCTGTGCACAGCAACGAAGACCCAATGCAGCCAAAAATAAATTAATTAAAAAAAAACAACAACAAAGCTAAAATTCTAATCTTATCAGAGGCAGAGAGAAGTAAGAAGAAGAAAAAAAAAAAAACCTCAGGATTTGGAGTCAGATGGACCTGGGCTTGAGTTCAGCGTCCATTGCTTATTAGGTGCAAGACCCAGGGCCCCGAGCCTCAGTTTCCTGTTCTGGAAAATGGGGTAATAATGGCATCTACCTCAGTGATTTAAATGAACTGATAGATATGAGTGCTTAACACGGTGCCCAGAACTCAGGAAAAGAGTCATTACATGCTTGTTTTAGTCAATAGTGATAAAAGTAATACTAATGGGCAAGATGCTGCCGCTGCTGCCACTGATGGTGGTGGTGGTGGTGAATATGATCGTATTAGTTTGCTCAGGCTGTTATAACAAAATACCGTAGACTGGGGGACTTAAACAACAGAAATGTACTTTCTCACAATTCTGGAAGCTAGAGGTCCAAGATCAAGGTGTCAGCAGGACTGGCTTCTGTGGAGGCCTTGCTCCTTGGCTTGTAGATGGCTGTCTTGTCCCTGTTTCCTCACCTAGTCTTTTCTCTGTGCCTGTCTGTGTCCAAATTTCCTCTTCCTGTAAGGGCACTGGTCAAATTGGGATTAGGGCCCACCCTAAGGGCCTCATTTTAGCATAAATACCTTTTTTAAAGCCCCGTTTCCAAATACAGTCACATTCTTAGGTACTGGGGGTTAAGGCTTCAACCTGCGAATCTGGGGAGGACACCATTCAGCCCATAACAATGATGATGAGCATGGTGGTGGTGATGGTGGTGGTGACGGTGACGGTGAGGGTGAGGATGTTACCTGAAGGAAAGGGCAATGCCTGGAGAATAGAGAGTCACCTGGGCGCCTTCTGAGGATCTCTTTTTCACTTCTCCCTTTCTCTCACTTTCCAGTTACTGGTTCAGATTTGCAGGAAGGGGGCGGGGTACCAGAATTCTATCTCCTCTCTGTGGGCTGCATTCTTTTTGTCCATCAGACCAAGGGATTTGGGGAGGGCTAGGAAGGTAGCGTCAGATTTGCCTGTGCATGGCCTTGACAAACATGGAATCCTGTCCTCTCCATTGCAAATGTTTTTTATTATCATCCACAATGAATCTGTACCCACACATGTTAGCATTTGAACTAAACTAAATGTAAGGAACAGAACTGATAATTTAAAGCAGGTAGTTTGTTTTTTAAAAGTTAGCTATTACAAACAGCCTAATAACTCATTTCCTGAAATATATTTCAAAACTCAATTATACCTTAGTAATGTTTGATAGTTTGAAGAGTTTTTGCTCTATTCTGTATAGCAGATGAGTTCTTACAAAATCCTCATCTCATTTAATTTGTACGTCACTAATCGTGCATCTCAGTGTGTGCATCAAACTAAAGAAATCGGTGGTAAATTCTTCAGGTAATAACCACATACCTAGCCAGTACCTAATATACCTGTTTACAAGACCCAAACAATATATTCCATTTGTATAAAGCTGGAGACATGTCTGTAGAGTTGAGACCTGGATTTAAATCCCAGTTGAGCTGTGAGTTCTTGAACCAGTTTTTTTTTTCCCCTGAGCCTCAGTTATTTCACATAACTGAGTACTGCCTGTACTTCACATAATATAAAAGGGAAATGATCATTGTACCGGTCTTATTGCCATAAGCCTTATTGCCATGATGGTCAAAATTAAGTGAAACAATGTTCATAGAGCACCTGCAACAAGGCTTGGGTCACAGAAGGTTCTCAGCAAAGGTTAACTCAGAATAGAATTCCCCAGGTCCACATGAGGGATAGCTCTTTACTCTTTCTCCTAACTTGTAATCGTTGACTCTCTATGTTTCTCATAGCCACATTAAGAAATAGTCAGGCCAACAGAAGTGAAGCATAGAGAGGCACATCCAAGCCAGAGTACATGTTCTTTTCTGCCCCACGCCCACCAAAGAACTGCTGAAGTTGGTTTGTCACAAAGCCACCGGCCCATCTGTTCCATATAAAATGTCCTCTTCTCACAAAAAAGGAGGCAGAGTCCATGTGGATGATTTCAAAAGGAAAGAACTTTTTAACTTTAGAACTTGGTGATGTTTCATTTATATGTGATTTACTGGGTTGACCGCTAGTTCAAATTGTATTTGATCTTAAGTAAGTAATTGTGGTTTTGGAGCCAAGTAGACCCACACACACACTCATACTCACATTCACTCATGTTTCTCAGTGAGATGTGTCCATTGGATACAGTTGTAATCAAAATTGCAAAGAGGGATTGACAAAAATAAGTCCTGCTATATGAAAAGTATCTTGTTCCCTTTTGTTTCCTTGTAATGTCAGCAAGATATATTCCTGACATAGACGTGCTACCCTATTTAAGTAATTTCAACATTCTCTAGATGCTTCCTTACACTCCGGGGTATCAAATTTAATGGAACTAGATTAACAGGGAAGTTCAAACAGTTTATCCAGAAACAGTACCCTGCAGTAGAATTGCCCTTAAC
The DNA here is from genome assembly GCF_028023285.1 of Balaenoptera ricei. Taxonomy (NCBI): domain Eukaryota; kingdom Metazoa; phylum Chordata; class Mammalia; order Artiodactyla; family Balaenopteridae; genus Balaenoptera; species Balaenoptera ricei. Next base: position 28,148,813 of record NC_082655.1, read on the forward strand.
AGCTTGTCCAATGTACTCAACATCCATTCTTTGATTTATTTGCATGTCAAATCTGTGAAAGTTATCATATATCCCCAATATTAAGTGGCTTACTTGCCTAAGTTCCTAGTAAGTGGCAGTGCCAGGACTTCAACCCGGTTTATTCACTTAGCAGTCATTTAGGAAGAACCTAGCATGTGCCAGGAGGTAGTGGGGATGTAAAAGCACAGGCTGTGTTTCTGCCCTCAGGATGCCCTGGTCTAGTGGAAAAGACAGACAGACGTGCGTGGTGACGCACTGTGATAAGTTCCCCGGTGAAGTCTGCACAGGGTGTTGGGAAGCACCAGCGAACAGCACCTACACTGGCCTCGGGAATGAAGGGTCCAGAGAAGGCTGCTTGGAGTAGGTTCCCATCAGTCTTGAAGTAGGAGGTACCCAGAGGCTCAGGGTAGGAGCAGAAGAACATTCTAGGCAGAGAAAATAATAAGTTCAAAACTAAAAAGAGGATGGAGAGCATGGACCATCAGGAAACTGTACATTGTCTGGAATGCAGGGGGAGGAAGAGCAGAGGATGGGTTGGATGGGGTGGTGGGATCAGACCTTGGGAGCTGTATTAAGGGGTCTGGCCTTTATTCTGGAGGCTGTGGGGAATCATTGAATGGCTTTGAGGAGGCCAGTGATACTCAAATTCCATATTGGAAAAGCCACTCTCACCACAGGGACAGCCTCCTTGCTAGAGGGGCAAGACAAGAGGCAGGGGAAAAAAGGGGGCTAACATTTAAGCAGTTAAATGATAAAGTTTGTGCTATGTCATTGGGGATGGAAAGAAAAAGAAAAAAAATAGATGGTTAAAATTATAGGCGAGGGCTTCCCTGGTGGCGCAGTGGTTAGGAATCTGCCTGCCAATGCAGGGGACACGGGTTCGAGCCCTGGTCTGGGAAGATCCCACATGCCGTGGAGCAACTGAGCCCGTGAGCCACAACTACTGAGCCTGCACGTCTGGAGCCTGTGCTCCGCAACGGGAGAGGCCGCAACAGTGAGAGGCCTGCGCAGTGCGATGAAGAGTGGCCCCCGCCCGCCGCAACTGGAGAAAGCCCTCGCACAGAAACGAAGACCCAACACAACCATAAATAAATAAATAAATAAATTTCTTTTTAAAAAAAATTATAGGCGATACATTTATGTGCGTTATATTTATCTATCCTGTTTTTTCCTTTTTCTTTACGGGCAAACCCCTTCTCCCCCATCCTCCAAATGAAACACCCTAATTTTCTTACCCAACATGAGCCAAACCTGGATATTTTAACGCAGAAACAGGTATACTGGAACAAAAGCCACATCTTCAAAATGGCCTCTGGAACGAAACTAAACCAAATCGATATTTTACATGGTTTGTGTTCTCAGCAGGCAGCTGGGTTTAATCTATGGTCAGAAACTATCTGAAAGAATAGAAGAGGGAGAGGTTGCCTGTGCTGGTGACACAGGAGAGAAAATATCGGGCAGGTGGGAAGAAGGCCACTCACAACGCCAAATTGCTGGAATAATTATGTTGCCCTTTTCAACCCTATAGATTGGATTTCCTCAGTGGTGACTAGCTTTAAGAAGGAACAAAGCGTTCGCATTTGGGTATCTACAGCCCCAAGGATTCTAACATTCTTCATGCTTCTGTCCCAGTCGAGGTCCCCACGGGCGGAGCAATGGAGCTTCATCGTACAAGTCTGGCAACAGCCCACCCTCCCCACGGGAGAAGGACCTTCTGTCCATGCTGTGCAGGAATCAGCTGAGTCCCGTTAACATCCATCCCAGTTATGCGCCTTCTTCCCCCAGTAGCAGCAACTCCGGCTCCTACAAGGGAAGTGACTGCAGCCCCGTCATGAGGTGAGTGCCGTCTATCTCCCAATTCATGACTCTTAGTTTGTCCTACTTGGTAAGCTTCTCTTTAAAAAAAATTTGAAAAATGATACAACTCTTGATCCCCTGCCTTATTCTGTAATACGACACTTCTCCTTCCTTTCCCACACTCAGCTCATCCTTCAAGGGCTGCTGCAGAAAGGGCACGAGCCACAATTTCATTTCTAATAAGGTTCCGCAGTCCCAGGAGTTCCTGGCTAGACAGAAAAAATGGCACAGCGGCAGTAGGAGGGTCCTATGCATTTCCCTCCGAACAGAGAAGAGCCATTCGTGTGTTTGCTCATTCATTCAAACACCAGATGTTTATTGAGTACCACGTTGTGCCCAGTACTGTGTAAAGCACTGGGAATAGAGCAGTAAACAACCAAGATGGTCCCTCTGCTGACTGCCCAGAGGAGAAGAAAAATATTAGCTATCCTAATGACAGAAACACATTAGGATTATTCTGCAAGTACCTGTTGTTATATGTGTATGTAAAAGGTGGGGACGGGCTCCAACTCGGGCCGGAGGGGTCAGAGGAGGCTTCTGAAAAAGTGAAATTGAAATGAAATCTGAAGGTCAAGCAAGGAATGAATTAGTCCCCGGGAGGCATGAGGGTGCAGAAAAAAAGGAACTGCACATCCAAACAGGCCCCAACAGGAGAGTTGGGAACTGGACGCTGGACTCGGGCCACCTTGGATGGAGCACAGGCTCAGGGGGAACAGGGCTAGTGCAGCGGCTTGGATGCGGTCCCAAGTCGGGGAAGAAGCTGCCAGCCCTCCTCCTTCGGTCTTCCTCCTCCTGGGCATCCCGGTCTCATTAGTCAGCTCTTACAGCAGCGATACCCAACTCTTGGCCAGGCCAAGATTCCAGCAAGGGAAGTTTTGTAGAGCAGTGGGCGCCTCTCTTACAAAACCTATCTGGTGAGACTGGACTAGCCTTTTTCCCTGCAGAAGAAGGAAAGCTTCCACCAAGTCAGCACACTCACCCTGATGTCAGAACAATCTGAATTCAACTAACAACAATCAGGATCTTTAGGCAAGTGGCACATTGTGTGGAAGCGAGGTCATCTCGCTCCCTTCCTGCCCTCCCACCTGCCCCTACTCATTGTCCTTTAACAGAATAGCCTGTTACCCTGAACTGCCAGGCAGGCCTGTGGACAATTGTGCATTATTTTATATGAGATCATCCCTAGGCCACAGAAAATCTCCCTCTCCCCTGTCCCCGCCCCCTCCACAAACACCCCGCCCCCAATCTTCCCAGTTTGAACAGTCCTAAGATGGGCAGGTGGATTATTGTCCCCCTTCTGAAGTGAGGTCACACGCTGCTGGGGTTTAAGGTCCCAGCAAACGGCTGCCATTTCTTCTCAACCTGTTAGCTGTGCCTTAACTTTTCTTTTTATAGAAAAAGTAACATTTCGTTACTTCCATTGTTTCAGGCGATCTGGAAGGTACATGTCCTGTGGTGAAAATCATGGTGTCAAACCCCCAAATCCAGAGCAGTACTTGACTCCTCTGCAGCAGAAAGAGGTTACAGTGAGACACCTGAAGACCAGGCTCAAGGAGTCTGAGCGCCGACTGCATGAGAGGTGAACCCACGTTCCTTGCACGCTGTGGTTTAGGACATTTTCTTTTTCCATAAAATGAAATATGAACCCACACAAGAAAAGAAGACAAATGACTTCATTTAATTTTTGTCAGATTTCTTAAATCAGTCTCTCAAAAGAGCTATTTTATAATCCTGCGTGATTTGGCTGTTTCAGGGGTCCAGGGAACCCTCCTGGGTTGGAAGGGATCCTCTGCTTTTTCTGGGTGTGTCCAGCTTTGATGTGAAAAATTGGGTGTGTGTGTGACTATTTTTAAATGGTGGGAACACTTGGAGGAACAATCCCATACTTCCAGCAGAATGGGTCACACACAGTTGGCCCCTGTGAAGCCCTGTTTATCTCTGTGAGAGAGTGGATGGCCTTGTCCATTGTGATTCCTACAAGCTATTTCTGTGCTGAAGGAAGAGGTTCATTATTCTAGGCCAAGTGTTACGGTAATTAAAAAAAAAAAATACAGCCCCAGCTTAAGAGATCTTATCCCAGAGAGAAGAGACTGACATCTTGGGACAGGCCAGATTTTCTGCTTGATGGTTTTTCCCTGTCATTTTGCAGTTGACAAGCCGAGCTCTGACCAGAGTGGCTGTGAACTCAGGGTAAGGGTGACATGAGTCAGACCCTACTTTCTGGAAGTCTTTGGCTTATGATTTGAGGAATCTATGGGAGGGTTTGAATAGTCATGGGAGGGAGGTATGGGAAGGCAGTGAAACTGGAGAAGAGTCAAGCCTAAACTTAAAGAAGCAATACTTACAGCATCTGTTCAAATATGTCAGGATCCTGACTACCTGGTCTTCATAAACACTGAGAATATGAGGACATATATTTACACAGACTATGAAGAAATTATATGTAAGGAAGAATTTTTTGACAAATATCTGGAAATAGGGTCCTGTGAAGGATCTAAAAAGAAATAGAATAGATTCCCTTCAGTGTAGGATGGATCCAGTGTCATCTTGCCCGAGAGGAGAGAGAATGATCAGCATTTCACAAAGTCCTTGCAACATGTAGCTTTTTATGATTTAAATAAATTTTTAAGAAATTATCATTGGTGTATGATCAGAACTGTTTTGCACTGCTAAAGCTTATCAGTCTGCCTTCTGCCTTTGATAGGTAATTAAAAGTGATATGGACTTTCCTTCCACAAATTGTTTTGTGGACATAGGAAAGAGTAGACTATGGAGATCAAAGCAAGCTAAGAGACGCTAATGTGTTCTAATAAAACAATTTCCAATATTAAATACAGGACTACCTCAGAGATATTGCAGGTTCGGTTCCAGACCACTGCAATAAAGCAAATATTGCAATAAAGTGAGTCCTACGAATTTTTTCACTTCTCAGCACATATAAAAGTTATTTCACTACACTAGAGTCTACTAAGGGTGCAATAGCATTATATCTAAAAACAATGCACAAACCTTAATTTTAAAATACCTTAATTGCTAAAAAATGCTAACCAGCGTCTGACAAAGCAGGTTTGCCACAAACCTTCAATTTGTGAAAAAAAGACACAATATCTGCAAAGCACCATAAAGCAAAGTGCAGTAAAACGAGGTCTGTCTGTAGTGAATAGAGGATAATGCCTGAAAAGTACTTAGTGAAATATCAGACATATGGTGGGCACTCAAAAAGAAAAAAAGAAAACAATAATAGCACATTTTATTCTGATTCTAGTTACTGTTATTATTTTAGCTATTTTACAGTTAAGGGGGCAGTTCAGGGCTAATACCTGCGAAAGAAAAAAATTTCAAAACTGATTTAACCTGTATGTTTCCGGTGGGAGAGCATGGGCTGGGCCGGGTGCCAGAACTGCTTGCTGCCTGCTTCACAGTTGGCCTTTTTCTGAGCAGGGCTTGTCTCCTCTGGCCCTAGGGAGAGTGAGATCGTGGAGCTGAAGTCCCAGCTGGCCCGAATGCGGGAGGACTGGATTGAGGAAGAGTGCCACCGGGTGGAGGCCCAGCTGGCCCTCAAGGAAGCCCGGAAGGAGATTCAGCAGCTCAAACAGGTCATCGAAACGATGAGGAGCAGCTTGGCCGATAAGGACAAAGGCATTCAGAAATATTTTGTGGACATAAACATTCAAAACAAGAAGCTGGAGTCTCTACTTCAGAGCATGGAGATGGCGCACAATGGCTCTCTGAGGGACGAGCTGTGTCTCGACTTTCCGTGTGATTCCCCGGAGAAGGGCTTAGCCCTCGGCACGGCTTTCGGCCCGACGGCCGATGCGCTGACCCCGGAGGAGCCGGCCATGGAGGCGGGGGCCAGCAGCGAGCTGCTGGGGGAACACAGCGCGGGCCACGGCACAGGTGTGTTCGATGAGCTGGTGACAGCCACCACCGTGGAGGCCGGCGACCTGGAGCTGCTTCGTGCCAGCCCTGGGGCAAAGGCCCTCGAGCTGGAGGGTCAGGAAGAGGGCAGCGCGGTGGCGGAGCAGGCCGTGCAGACCGACGTGGTGCCCTACAGCCCTGCCGTCTCCGAGCTCATCCGGCACGTGCTCAAGCTCCAGGACCCCTGTCCCTCCAGCTCCACGTCCCCTGAGGATGAGTCCGGGGCCGACTCGATGGAAAGCTTCCTGGAGTCCATCTCTGCCATCGTGGTCGATTTAACTCCAAGAAATCCAAACTCTGCCATCCTTTTGTCTCCCGTGGAGACCCCGTCCGCCGAGGTGGGTCCGGAGGCACGTGGGAACCGCCTCATGAGAGAGCTGGATTTTGCAGGCTCCGCAGAGGAAAGGCTGGACGGCCTGGTCCCGCTGTCCGGCGGGGGCGTCGTGGGGCGGTACTGGAGCAGCAGTTTCCTGGTGGATCTCCTGGCCGTGGCGGCCCCCGTGGTCCCCACCGTGCTGTGGGCGTTCAGTACGCAGAGGGGGGGAACGGATCCCATCTACAACATCGGGGCCTTGCTGCGGGGCTGCTGCACGGTGGCGCTGCACTCGCTCCGCCGCACCGCCTGTCATATCAAACCCTAAAGAGAAGATGGCACTTCCGTGTGCCAGTCTGTGCCGTGTGGCCTGCTGCCTGCCAGGTGGAGAAGCAGCGGGTCGGCCTGTGGCGGTCTCTGTTCTGTCGTTTTTGCTCCTCGGTGTTTGATTTGCACTATACTTAGCTGAAGCCTGTTCACTGTTTAAAACGGGAGGTATCTTCGAAGGCATGGAGACCTGGTTCCAGGACATGTCCCGCCAGTGTGATACAGAAAGCATGCTCATGATCCTGCCGTGTCGTCTGAGGTGCCCGTACTTATCCTAGTGGTTCAGGTAGAGAAAATGCAAAGTTTGCACTTTCAAGACAGCTTCTATAAGGCTGGCATGTTATCTCCTTGCTTTGCTTTTTGCCGTTTTAAAATGTGTAATTGTTACAGCATTCCAGTGGTCTTGTGCATAGCAGGGGACCGTAACCAAAAAGAAAAATGTATTTGTGTCATTGGTTTGAAGAAGCCTTGATAGCTCTTTAGTGTCTTACTTGGGGTTGATAAGGTTTGAGTGTTTGCAGTTTTCTACTAGATGTAGCTCCAAAGTCTTAAATGGCTCGTCTGTTCTTAAACCTGTTAATTGATGAAACTATATGTAAGGTTTACATTGTATTAACTTATTTTTTGCTTATTATATATAGTGTTTTATTGAAAATCATTTGTAACCACACACTTCAGCATGATGAAAATAAAGATTAGTGTTTCCATTTAAATAAACGTTCTATCCTCCTATAAAATAATTATCTCTGTGATTTTACTTTTACGTATGATAAGACAGACTAAATGGATAGCAGATCCTTCTGTCTTTAACAGTAGGGATCTGTAAAAATGGAATTAAATGATAAAGGGGGAAAAATAATTATTAAAGAAAGGTGAGGACTTCCTACTCTGTCTTTTAAAAAGCATTGTTTCTGAAGACAAGTAGCTTTGTTTGTTTGCTCTGAAATTATCCATACACTTGTTAGTCCACATATTTATTCAGTAAGGATATATTGAGCATTTTCACGAAAGTTGGGCTGATTTTGTTTTAAAGCATGCTAAGGGTTCAGAGAGGGAGAAAATGCTGCACCGTATGTCTCCTCCCCTTGGAATAATAGGGTGAGAGTCGGTGGCTGGGAAGGGTCACACCAATCTTGTGATATGGGTATTACTCTGCTTTACAGATAAGGGAGCTGAGCCTTAAAGAGGTAGATTGCTCAGGATCTCATCTTTCATCTCTAGAAGCCAAGATTTCAAGGGTCTGCAAAGCAAATGACTTTTCCACTTTACACACAAATGGAAGAGACTGGGGAATATTCTAAGTTTTCACCCAGAAACTCTTCTTCCACAGCACTTATCACCTTTAAACGTACTGTATTGTCACTTACTATGTCTTGCTTATTGCCCATCTCCCCCACTAAAATGCTAGGTCTCTGAGGGCAGAGATCTGTGTTCTGTTTCGTTCACAGAAAAATGTCAAGAACTTAGAACAGCAGATGGCATTTTGTAGGGGTTCTAAAAATAGCTGTTGAATGAATTCATCCAACAAATTCTTATTGGGTGCTCACATGTTAGGCACTTCGCTAGGCCTGTCATCAATAGCCAAGGAGACAGACAAGGCTTCTGCCTTCAGGGAACTTACATTCTGTCTGTGAAAGACACAGAACATGCCAACAAATGAACAAATTAATTCTGGAGAGTGGTAAATGCTTCCAAGGGAATAAGGTGCTTTGACCAAGACTGATGGGGACAAAGGCAAGGAACACCTGTCTGAAGAAATAACATTAGTGCTAATGGATGATAAAGAGCCAGCTGTGGGAAGATATGGGAGGTAAAATTTTGCAGAAAGAACAGAGGCAAAGGCCCTGAGGCAGAAAAGGGCTTGACATGTTAGAGGGGCATCAAGGAGACCAGTGTAGCTAGAGCCGAATGAGGGGTAAGGGGGTGGTTGGAGAAGTGGAAGAGAAGCTAGTTCATATGGGGCCATGTAAACCATGGTAGAGTTGGTTTGAATTTATTCCCAGTGCAATGAGAAATATTAACAGACTTTATACAGGACAATGATACAATCTGGGTTTTTTTCTTTTTTTTTTTCTTTTTTTGACTCTGTGGCTGCTATGTGCAGGATGTATTGTACGGAGGCAGGAGTGGCAACAGGAAGACCATTGTAATAGTCCAGATGAGTGACGACAATTTGGAGGTGGAAGTGGATATAGAGATGAAGTTGAATAATTAAAGATAGATCTTGAAAATAGTACTGATGCAATTTGCTGATAGATGGGATGTGGGGAGGAGATGAGGTAGGGTTTAAGGAAGAGAGAAATTTAGGATCACTCAGGTTTTTGACTTGAGCATCTGGGTCAATAGTGGTGTCATTTACTGAGAATGGAAAAGTTCAAGAGAAGCTAGTTTGGGACAATAAATTTGAGAAGTCCGTTAAATATGTGGAAATGTCAAGTGAGTAATTGAATGTATGAATGTGAAAATCACAGGAGTCATCAGGGCTAAGGTTATAAAATAGGGGTTCTTCAGCATTTACATACTGTTTAAAACCATGGGACGGATGAAATCATCCAGGGAGAGTGTAAAGAGGAAAAGAAGGCCAGGGACTGAGTCCAAGGGCACTTCTACATCTAGACAGAGGTAGAGGATGTAGAACCAACAAAACAGCCTGAGAGAGGCAGCCCAAAGGCAGGAGGAAAACTAGGTAACTGCAATATTCTGAAAACCAAGAGCAGATAATGGTCAATTGTGTTGAAATCCTATTAGGAAGTTGAGTAACATGAGAACAGATAGATGTCCACTGGCTTTGACAACAAAGTCTTAGTGACTGTCAAGATCATTTTATTTGCAAAAATGGGGATGGAAGCCAGATTGGAGTGGGTTGGAGAGTGAATGGAAGAGAGAAAGCAGAAATCAATGTGTGCAGCTAATTTTTTTTGAAGTTTTACCGTGAATGGGGAGTAGGGCAGTGGGTAGTAGTTACAAGGGAATATGCGTTGCAAGGATCTGCTTTATTTTTCAATATTGAGAGGAGATAATGTTTGTAGGCTTTTATGATTGAGCCAATGAAGAGAAAGAAACTGATGATCTAGGAGAGAAAGAATTAATTGAAGGAGGGAAGTCCTTGAGAAGACAAGAAGGGATAGGATGGAGTTGTGGAGCGAGGTGGGCTGTCTCAGATAGGCTGTTTCTTCTGTGGGATACACACGTGCCTCAGGCACACACATGGGCTCTTACACAGCACACGCTCAGTAGTAGAGGGACTTGGCTGAAATGGAAGGGAAGCTGTTTCTGGAAGTGAATAATCAGAAGCTTCCCAAACTAATGAGCCATGCTGACATAGGTCCCTTCCTGTAGTCTAGCCCAGACCAACACCTAGATACTCCTATCTTCCTTACAATCCCTCCTTGTGTTTATTTTTCATCATTGCTAAATTAAGCATTTTTAAGAAAAATTACAAGCGTGTTTTTGGTATCCGTTTGTTGCCACAGAAACGAATAGAACCACATAAACTCAGAACTGTTCTTCATCAGTTCAAGATGGATGGCAAGATGGGCTCTGGTGAAGAAGAATTCTCCATGAACTGCAAATGATTATGTTGATTATCACACTGGAGGCAGCTGATCCCAAACAGCAACTTGCTTTGTTGTCTTAATGACCTGTATCTTTTCTTTTATGCAAACCAGAAGACTCAAAGAAAGTTAACTCATTTGAAACAGTGGACACAGTGTAACTTGTTATACACATGGAAACAAATCTGTGCAAAGGTAAAACAGGAGACCCTGGCAGTGGTTATTCTGTTTTTCTTTTTCTCCTTGCCTCCTTCCCCCACCTTTTCCTCCTCCTCCTTTCCCAGGGTTTCAATATGTATAGTGTCTGTGGAAAATCACTGCTTTTATTCAGAACAAAGTCTGTCACAAATGAATCCCTCAGAGTAAATAAAAGATGGATCATAGCTTGCATTTCGGAAGCCCAAGGCGCTGGCTGGTTTTGTGGACAGGATGATCTGATCCCATAGAAAGAACTGCCTCAAAGTTGCTTTCCGTAATTTGGGTGCCTGTGATGTACAAACAGGCAGGAAAATGGAAAAAGAACAATTCTACTCTATTGAACAAAATGCTGTCCCATCAAAGCAAATGTTGAACATTTCCTACAGTTATGTGTGCAAACATTCCAATTTACAAGAAAAGATTTTTCCCAAAGGGATATGCTGACCTTTCCAAGTTGAGCTGTTCAGAGAGGGGAAAAAATGCAATACACTCAGATGCCAAGTGTTTCTGACATTTGTGGCAGGAGAAAAAGGAAGTCTGTGATTTGCATTTGTCATAGGCCCTGCCTAAGTAGTGGTTGGGTCCAATATGTTTTTCTCTTGAGGATTTTTCATTTTAAAAGTTTGGGGGTAGTTTCTGACTTCCATTTTGGCTCAGTGAGCACTTTTACAAAATTCACTTATTCCCAGTCTTACCAGGCAAAATGTGTACAATGAAGCAGTAACCTAGGCAATTAAAAATAGCAGTTTACACAAATCAAATCTTGAAAGAATGTCAACAAACTCCCAACGGTCCTGGGGAAAAAAAACAATTGGGAAGTCCAAATAGAATATAAACAACATGTTTATATCAGGTAATTATTTTCAAACCGCTGGAAGACATTCTCTGCTGTGACTACTGATTGTCCCTCAATCACGATGACTGTGGTAACTAACGGTTATAACAATGATTCCAAAGAATTTTAAAATTAAAAAAGGTTTAAATGCTACTCAAAAGTTTGTGTTAAAAGACTGGAATATTTCAGCAGCATTTAAGTTTTGTAAAAGATGTGTCTCTCTCAAAAATAAATTTTCAACATAAAAAAACCCAATACATAAAACACACAAAAGTGCAGTGTTTGGAACAGGGCACCAGGCCTGGAGACCTCCCATTTGCCTCCCTCTCATCTCCTGCAGTGGTTCCAGTGTCACCTCTGCGAACAGTTTAAAAACCAGTTCACTATATACCAGGTTCTTTGAAAACCGCCAGTTCATGTAAGATCTCCTGGGTGGTAACTCTCAGTTCATTGGAAGAGTAAGTACCCTGGATAATGCTGAAGGACTCGATCTTGTACTGTCCTAAACAAATTAATGCTTAATAGAGATGTTTTCTAACCTTTTCTCACAAAACTTCGTTTGCAACTGCTCTGTTGATTTGAGTGGGAAGAGAGTCTCTCACTCCATCTCCAGAGGCAATGGAAGCACCTGGGATTATGGATGTGAAATGATGATATAAAACCCACAGTCCAGGCTTTCTAGTGAATGCTGTTAAAGGCAGGCATCAGAGCTTTCCTCCTCGTGGCTCTAGAGTTCCTCCCCATGGTAATCTTATCTGGCCCACATTCAGAGATATTTTCACCCTTGTTCCTTGAAAGTATCATTTCTGATCAAAGCTACTTGAATAACTGAAAAATTAAATTTTTGCTAGACTATATATAGCTTTAATGGACTGGAATATGAAAACTATTAACAACTGCAATATTTCTCTAATTTGATGGTGCGGTAAGATCCTTCCTCTCCTTCCTTGCAATCAAATAGCTCACAGTGTTTGAAATGGTTTGCCAGCCTCACTTTCTTCAGTAAACAATAGGTGCTGGCATTTTAAACTGACATTTAATTCTTCTGAACCAGCACATTATTTCTGGCTTGTATGGAGAAAATGAAAAACTTGAAAGCAGTCTTAATAATTTTCACACTGAAAGCAGTACATGGAAAAAAGTTTTAAAGATGATCACCCATGTACCACCCTACTCCACAAGGGCTCCTTCGAATCAAGACAGACAGGCAATTCAGAGGTCTGGATGCACCGCAGAGCTTCAACAGGGAATCAAAATCACTTGTGCGCTTTAAACTTAAATAGGGCACACTTCACATCTCTATTCTTATGCACAGCTTACTTTATTGAACACTACAATAAAATACCGAGTAAAAAAATTTTTTTTAATTTATTTCAAGGGCCAGTATATCTAATGATGATGTCACTTTTCTCCATAAAATAGGTAACCACTCATTTTACCCAGGAATAGTCAACAGGTTTGGAAACTGCATTGTTGTATAAATTAAGGATTCAAATTAAGGTCTGAATATTTTAACAAATGAAACCAATTACCAGAAGACATTAATATCTTATAATGAGCCAAAATTGACCCAAGAATAAGAAACCATAGCAATTTCTCTCAACATACCACCAACTCAGACTATGTCCTTTGAATTTCCCGTTCATGGGGATGATTTTTTTTTGTGCCAATCATTCTCTGAACCAGATCCTGAAGACACGTGTTAGGAAGATACCTGGACAAGGTCAGGGACACAATTTGTAGCAGGAAGGTCTCTGGGTGCAGTACTGGTCTGCACATGTATGAAACCTGTGACCTTGGCCTCATTTGAAATGTGACCCAATCAAGTGAGCTAATTGGCCTATGCAAATGTGTGAATATAAACCACACTTCATTTTGCCTTGATTATAACATCTGACCCAAGTGACCTGGGAATACATAATTATATGGCATTGACATTCAACCACAGTTGTTATTTAAATGAAAATAAAAGCCAAGCTAATTTCTTTCATGTTTATTAAATACATTCTTAGAAACACAAACAGGTATTATCTACTATCATTTGTGACATCACTGAGCTGTTTAAGAACCAGAGGGGAATTACTAAAAGCTCACTCTTTGGCAGCTCATAGTTTCATCAAGTGAAGAGAGGCCTTGGAAACCATAGTCCACTTAGAATGCTGATTAAACACTAACATAACTGCTCTCAAAGCTTGCTATTTTCCTTTCCATTAAGCTGGCACACAATTGTCTTTCTAAGCTTTGGTTTCCTTACACGTCAAGTGGGGATAATGTCCACCACAATGGATTATGAGGAGTCACTGATAGTTAAAATTCTCAGATGGTGCCGAGCCACAGAGTAAATGTTGATTCTCTTTCTTATTAAACTTGCAGTTCAACTTAAAGGTGTGTAAAAACTAATTTTGTAAGATCAGTCAACTTCTCCCACTCTCCTCAGGGAAGGGGCTGCAACATCAGTGTGTGGTGAGATGTGGAGGTGTGCACAGGATCCCAGGAGAAAGTGTGTGCAGGGGCTCATAAGGAAGTGTGTGCAGCGGCTCACAACTACCGTTGTTGAGCGCTTATATATGTGCCAGGCACTATACTGAACCCTCAGTCCTGGTTAACCCTTAAAACCACCACCACCATTAAAAAGATTTGCAATCACAGGCGACTTGTTTAATACTGCCCCACCTCTGCAGCAGCTGGAGAACTCTGAGAAGCTCTCAAAATTGATGTGATCAGAGCAGTATACAGGCAAAGTCCCTGCAAAAATAGCCATGGAAGTTCCCTGAAGGGAAAGGCTGAGATTGTCTTGGGTGGCCAAAGACTTTTGGTGAGTTTCTCTGTAACACTCCTGATTGCGGATTAGCGGTTGCAACAGCAGTTATGCAAGGGTAGAAATCTGTCGTATGGGGTGGAGGACGAGGGGGCTTCTAGAATAGTGTCTCTTTCAAGCTTAGGAGATTGAGGCTTCTGGTGAAAAAGCATATTACTACTCTCAAAACTTACTCTGGTTACTGAGCAGTCCAATGGCCATGACTGAGGGACACTGAAAATAAAAGACAGAAAGCAAAGTAGGGACTTCCCTGGTGGCACAGTGGTTAAGAGTCTGCCTGCCAGTGCAGGGGACACGGGTTCGAGCCCTGGTCCGGGAAGATCCCACATGCCGCAGAGCAACTAAGCCCATGCACCACAACTACTGAGCCGGGGCTCTAGGGCCCGTGAGCCACAACTACTGAAGCCCATGCGCCTAGAGCCCCTGCTCTGCAACAAGAGAAGCCACGGCGATGAGAAGCCTGCGCACAGCAACAAAGACCCAACGCAGCCAAAAATAAAATAAATGAATACATAAATTTAAGAAAAAAAAAAAAAAAGAAAGCAAAGTAAAAGAGGGACTTCCCTGGAGGTCCAGTGGGTAAGACTCCATGCTCCCAATGCAGGGGGCCTGGGTTCGATCCCTGGTCGCGGAACTAGATCTCGCATGCATGCTGCAACTGAAGAAGTCCATATGCCGAAACTAAAGATCCCACAGGCTGCAAGGAAGATTCCACATGCCGCAACTAAGACCTGGAGCAGCCAAAATAAAAAATTAATAAATAGCAATTTTTTAAAAAAGAAAGCAAAGTGAAAGAAAGTTACTAGCTGTTGATGTAACCTTGAAACAGCCTTGGTTGTATTAAAGAAAATGGAAGTAAATTACACAAAGAAAAAAAAAAGCTGTCTTTGATACTAGGAGAGAGCAACTTAAATTTTAAAAATCTGTATAATGGGGAAAACAAGTTAAGTTATTAGCTACTAAAATAAGCTCTTAATGGATCCACCATCTTCTTCAGCCCTCCATTCACCTGTTAGAGAGGGGAGAAGCTCCTTGCCCTGCAACCAGCTGCAGGCCCTAGAGCACCCCAACCGCCCAATTTGACTTCAGCCAGAAGCACCCACCTTGTTAACTGCTGTATTCGCCGACACACTTATGAAAGATTTCCTTTGAACAAGGGGCTAACGAGTGTGAAAATCGTTTCAGTAGGTTACCTCAAAGCTGAACTACAAAGGATTGAAGAAAATGTAAATGTTAGCTCTATGTGGCCCAGAGCATGCCTTTAGTAAATACATCATCCAGATGAGCGCAATAAAGCAAATATTGCAACAAACCAAGTCACAGGAATTTTTTGGTTTCCCAGTGCATAGAAAAGTTACATTTATACTATACTGTAGTCTATTAAGTGTGCAATAGCATTATGTCAAAAAAATTTACATACCTAAACTTAAAAATACTTTATTGCTAAATATGCTAACCATCATCTGAGCCAGGCATTGATTTCTCTATAAATATTTAAGTCCTAGATGGCAACTTCTTCCAATGTAAACCTGTTTCACCTACATTGGAAATCTGTTGTTTACTGCAGCCATCTTCATTAATAATCTTAGCTAGATCTTCTGGATGACATTCTGCAACTTCTACATTACCACTTGCTGCTTAACCTTGCACATTTGTTAGCGAAATGACTTCTTCTTCCTTAAACCTCATGGACAAATCTCTGCTAGCTTCAAACTTTTCTTCTACCGCTGCATCACCTCTCGGCCCTCACAGAATTGAAGAGAGTTAGGGCCTTGCTCTGGATAAGGCTTCTGGATTAAAGGAATGTTATGGGTAGTTTGATCTTCTATCCAGACCACTAAAACTTTCTCCATGTTAGCAATAAAGCTTTCTTATCTGTATGTTCCCTGGAGTAGCACTTTAAATTTCCTTCAAGAACTTTTCCTTTACATTCACAACTTGGCTAACTGTTAGGCGCAAGAGGCCTAGTTTGGGCCTATCTCAGCTTTCAACATGCGTTCCTCACGACTTAATCATTTCTAGCTTTTTGATTTAAAGTAAGAGATGTATGACACTTCCTTTCTTTTGAACACGTAGAGGCCATCGTTGGGTTTTAAATTTGCCTAGTTTCAATACTGCTGTGTCTCAGGGAATAGGGAGGTGGGAGGAGAGGGACACAGACGGGGGAAGGGCTAGTTGGTGAAGCAGGCAGAACACATACAACATTTATCGATTAAGTTCACTGTCGTATCTTATATGGGTATGGTTCACACCCCAAAAACAATTACAATAGTAAATTAAAAATCACTGATCACCACAACAAATACAATAATGAAAAAGTTTGAAATACCGTGAAAATACCAAAATGTAATGAAGTGAGCAAAGGCTGTTGGAAAATTGGTGCTGATAAACTTGCTCAACACAGGGTTGCCACAAACCTTCAATTTGTCAAAAATACAGTATCTGCAAAGCACAATAAAGCAAAGTGCGATAAAACAAGGTATACCTGTATTGACAAAGTTTAGGCTTTTTGGAACATTGGCCGTGGTTAAATTTATACTCTAGTGGTAAGCTTATCGAGTGGTGTTGAAGATCAATCCAGATGCCAGTTTCTATAGCTACCACCTTCTTCCCAACCACCAGTCTTCATCCAGGAACAGTCACTGCCCTGGCCAGAGGCGACTACATGTTGAAACTGAGGAATTCAGATGCTGAATATTGACTCAAAGATGCTACTAATAAAGAGCCAGGATTCAACTAGAGGATATCCCTAGCTAAAGCTCAATAAAAGGAGATGGCTAGAAACCATGCAATATATATATATAAAAAACACAGAATAAGTTTCCCATGTTTTTCATTATTTGTTATCTCAGTACGTGAAATGCACAATTCAGATGATGGGTAGCACTTCACTAATTCTGTCTATGCCTATCCATATTTCTTTTTTACTTCTACTAATAAGCTTCTAAAACTGATACTCCTTCGCTAAAATTAAGAAAACAAAAACAGAAACCATAAATTTAGAAGCTAAAGGAGCCAGTTTGCTACTAAAGGATTTATCATATGTATTTAACTCCATGACTTTTTTTGGAACAATATACCCAATTTAATACAGGAGTTTAGTTTACATACCAACAGAGGTCAAAAAATTCAAGAATTCCTATCTATTCTTTCCATAAGAAAAACCTCTTTCTTCCTAATTAATCATACAGACTATAATTTCTATCCAGTCTTTATTTCTAAATAAACAAAAATAAAAAATCAAACAAAAAACAAAATCTCACACATGAAAATCATGACCAAAGCAGACTTCAATAACTATGGGGGAAAAACACTAAGACTGATTGTACTAAAGGAGAAATTACCCTTTCAAACCCCCAATTTAGAGAAAGCATGTAGCATTCCTATAATAACTAAAAATAAATAAATACAAGACATAAGATAATTCATTTATTATTAAAAATTTGAGTCTAATTCTATTTAATTGGGAGTTTACTGGCAAAAACTCTCTAATAAACATAACTGAAAATATAGCTTGGGGCTATAACAGGAAGTTTTTTTATCAAAGTTAAATTTCAACCGATTCCACTTTGCTGTACACCTGAAACTAACACACTGTAAATCAACTGTACTCCAATAAAAATTGTTTAAAAATAAAATTGCATTTAGTCTGGAAGCTTAGGGTAAGAACTTAGCTCACTGTATAGTTTCTGATTTTACCATGAAATATCACTTTAATTCAAATAAATTAGCAGTGTTTGGCCTGTAGAGTATTTGTGACATTTTCAAAATCCACAAAATGTTCATTTGGGCAACAGCTTTTAAGAAAGTAAAAATATTAAATTCTAAAGCCACAGAAGGTCAGGCTGGATATATTTTAATTGTGGAGACAAAATTAATGAGATTTTAAACTATCAAATCTACATTTTTCCCTATGAACACAGTCTATATCTATTTCCTGAAAACTATTTTGAAGCTAGTCAACATCTGAAAATAGAAGTATTATTATTCCTATCTTGGTTTAATAAATCAATAATGTTAATGTTACCTTAGTCAACAACATAGGTAACCTACATTATGTCAGATATATAAAACTGATACAGAAATTATCTAAAAGCTTTGAAATAGTAAAACTGAAGGCTATATGCATTTGTAAATTAATGCCTTTTGGTGGGGAGGAGCTAAGGTACTTAAAGATACCATAACATCTTAAAATCTACAACGACAGGGAAAAACTACTAATACTAGCTTTTAAAACTCACAAGTTATAATAACGTAAAACAAATTTGCCATTTTAGCTGATTTTCAATGTTTATACATGTAATATAAATGACAAATATGTATAACATTACAACACCATCTAAAAGAAAACAATGATGTACAAAATGTTTGTAATAAATAAAATTATTGCATTTAATGTCATTTTCTTGAAAACCGAAATTACCAGATCCCTAATGAATACCAGTTCAAGTTAAAGGAAATGTGTGCCAATACCAGCTTCTGACAACAAAAATAAGAAGTTAAAGCTCTGCAAGTTTGTCTGATTTAGGTCAGGTAATCATGGAAACAAAAGAATATTTAAAATTATTTATTTTATCATTATGCACATTGAAGGAAAGCATTATAGACAGCAGAGTTCTTTCCCACCATAAAATTTACACCCATTTAATTAGCTAGAAACACTAGCTTGAAGAGGTACTGATATATTCCATTTGTAATAATTTCCCTACAGCAAACAATTGTCTTACAGTTGGAACATGTTGAAGAAAATATTGTCTCACAAGTCTTTTTTGTTCTTTGAGTCTCAATCACCAAGAGTTCAAGGGACTTTGAGAGAATCCTGGTGTCCTGTATGGCCTGATGAATGCATTAAAATCAAGCACTGTATTTGCATTCTGAAAATACTCTTAGCTCCATACAAATGTTGCTTGGGTTGTGGAGCTCACATTTCTCCCACTGGCACTATGCATCTGAAGGACATTTTGTTATGAAAGTTTCACACCAATTTTGTTTTGTTCCTTCTTCATTAGCCGCTGTGCTTCCTTTTCCATTTTCTTCCTTTGTTGTTCTGC
Organism: Balaenoptera ricei; assembly: GCF_028023285.1. NCBI lineage: Eukaryota > Metazoa > Chordata > Mammalia > Artiodactyla > Balaenopteridae > Balaenoptera > Balaenoptera ricei. Next base: position 28,167,705 of record NC_082655.1, read on the forward strand.
TGCTCTCTTTTCTCTGTCTGCTATCTTCTGCTGCCTGAAAAGAAACATATTCGTATTTTTACTTTTAGAAAACACTACACAGGTAAAATGGCAAATAAATTCCAGAAAGAAACAGCACTGCCCTTTTACTATCATAAAATTTAAATTTAAAAAGTCTTCATTCTTCTCACTGCTTTGAAATTTCAAAGATTTTCAAGAACAGTATTTTTTTTAATCTTTAGAACATGACTTGCAAAATAAAAAAGGTATTATCTCTGTTTTAAAAATAAGTAAAATGGGGCATTCAGGTTAAGTGAAATGTCCAAAGTCATAAGATTAAGGTTAAGAACCCACATCTCCTGATCCCTCTTCTTCAGATTATTTTCACTAAAACACTACTTCCATTGGACCACACCTTCTTTTTGGTACCATTCAGAAAAGCCTGATATTTAGGATTAAATATTCTGTTATTATAATAGTTAAAAACAGTCAGCTAAAGGATGTCAAGAACACAGATGTACAGAGCACAAAGAGAAAATGGAAACTTAAGACATGACTTCCAACTAGAAGTTAGAAATCTATTTAAAGATTTGACTAGCTCTACTAATGAAGGGGCAGAATGGTGGGTATTTACTAATTACACATTATGAAATACCTTCCCCCAGTCCCTCCCTAACTCCACTGATCTAGAATCACTAAACCCCTCTATATTTATTGCTTTTTTAAAATTGAAGTATAGTTGATTTACAATGTTCTGTTAATTTCCACTATATGGTAAAGTGATTCAGTTATGTATATATACATTTTAAAATATTCTTTTCAATTATGGTTTATCACAGGATATTGACTATAGTCTGTGTAATATACAATCGGGACCTTGTCATTTATCCGTTCTATATATACTAGTTTGCATCTGCTAACCTCCAAGTCCCAATCCACCCCCACCCCCTCCCGGCAACCACAAGTCTGTTCTCTATGTCTGTGAGTCTGTTTCTGTTTCGTAGATAGGTTCATTTGTGTCATATTTTAGATTCCACATCTAAGTGCTCTATCTTATTGACTGATTTGTATGGGAAGTGGGAGTAGGAGTGTGGTGATGAAATAGGAGAAAGAAGAGCAGAAGCTGGTCCTGGGTCTGAAGGTTTAGGATATGAGAAAGTAAGTCAAGAAGCACACAAGGCTGAAGAAGGAAGCTGTAGGGCACAGCTGGGCAGCAGATAGGCAACACTGGATCATATATAGAAAAATCTAGTGTGGATTACCCATATATGGCCAGCTCAAAGCTGGCTATAGTGAGTGAAATGTATATACACTTCTCAATCATACTTACAAATGGGAGTAAGCAGAGGTATGGATGACCAAAATTCAAGAAAGTAGAGAGACTTATTTTAGGCAACATTTTGACCGTCACCATCAATTAACTAAAATTTCAAAAGAATAGTTTTAAAAAATCTAGTTTTCACTAGCTCTGCTCACTTTCAAGCAAAACTGGTATCTGCACTAAAAGCATCAAAATGTCTGGGGCAAAAAAAGAAAGAGAAAAAGAATTAAAAAGGGCTGGCTAGGTTACAAACAAATAAGATAATCGAGCTTTGACCTAGTTACTAGCTGATATATAAATATCAACAATTAATATTTCTGGTACAAGAGGCAACTTAGACATTAATGCAGACAAAATATATTTTTCCTGTCCAGATACATGTCTGGAATCACTAAGGTACCAGAATCTTTTTCCTGAATGATACTGATCATAGTACTGGTAGTATTTAAAGTGGCAATGGGAAACAGGCTAGGTTAGAGGCTATGGATTATGGATACACTTTTAAAATTCTCAGTGTTATCCTGGGGGCGGTAACAACATATGGAAGCCTCCAGGTGTTTTTGGCTCTACTTATGCAACTTGAAGCAAGAAACATGTCTATTACTGACTAATAGGCTCCCTCTCCCAAGCTGTCGTATCAAAAGCACTAAGTTTGAGTTTTTTGGTCTTGTTTTGTTCAGGGTGAAAGAAGATAGGGTGAAAAAGAAAAGGTTTTTGTTCAGTGAATGTTCAGCTACTTGTGAACTCATAAACTCTACAGTGTTGTCATTAAGATTACTGGATTCAAAATGAATAGCTCCCTCCTTTATCCTTGTGGTTGATGACACCAATCATCACTAGAATCCCCAAAATGTTCTAAAATACCCAGACTTCTGTATCTATGATTTATCCAAAAGAAATAGAGTAAAAAATAAAAAATAAAAAAATAAGTGACACCTTTTTTGACAATCCATGCAACATAAAAATGTTTACAATTTTAAAACTATTTCCTTTATACTGAATAATTGTCAAGCAGGAACTAAATATTTAAAACTCTCACAACTTTACTGACTTTTGTAATGTGACCCCTTCCTGTTTAAAAAAAAATGCTGAAAACAGTTAAGGACAAGATCAAAAAAAGGTCAGCCTTAACTCCCAGTTATTTAACTACACCCTCTGCTGGTTGTTCAAGGTAATTATAATTTATCGGTAAAGACAGGAAAGGACAATGCAAAAATGAAATCAGTTGTTTCGTTAAGATAGTCAAATAAAGAGTAATTCATTTTCTATCCCAATTATAAAAACCATATTTGAAAAAAACACATTGCTATATTTTACTTTATCATCTTGAAAAATGCAAAAGTAATTTAGATACATTTACATATCTGAGTTTTCATCAGTGATGACAGTCACAGACTCTCTCAAGGTAAATTTTCTTTTTACCCTTGACCTAATGTGGTAGTAGCAAGAATTAAGTTTACTGCTCACAAAAACAAAGAAATAAGAACATAACCAACAAAAGCAAACTTGAAAACCTCCAGGATAATATTTTCTGTAGAGCAGGCAGTAAGTATATGACTTATGTTATCTACCTCAGGGCTTTCAAGTACATAAACTGAAATACACATACAAATGTAGAGTGCAGTACAAGTTATTTTCAAATAGCAGTGCTATTCACTGCTATATTCAAATGAGCAGTGCTGGCACTATGCTAGACCACGGGGAAACAAAACTAAAGGTATAATTTCTGACCTAGAGAAAATACATTGTTGTGACTCACATTTCACAGTAGGACATTTCAAGAGATAAATATATTTTATAGGGAATGAAGTATAAAGCATATAGTTCAATATGATGTATATATGTAAAAGATCTCATTCTCCATTAATAAATTATTCTTTTGTATCTATATTGCTTTAAATTGTTGGTTTCTGTGAGGTTTTAATCATATAAAATAGCATATGTAGTCTGAAATACAAAAAAACTATCCCATATTATCAAGGTTCAAATGAGAATGACGAAAAATACAACATTTGCAGAATAAGCTTTCTTGACCTTAAATGCAACATGAACAAAACCAGTTCTTCTACTCAGGCTGCAGTGTAAATATTACTCAAATACCTCAGAACTTCTTCAGCTTGCCAGGCCGCATCTTCTTCTTCTTCCCACGCATTGGTATTTTCCTGCCAGGTATCCAAGTCACCTAATTCAGGCTACAATAAAACAAAACAAAGCAAAATTACAATGGTCAAGAGCCACCCTTTTTCCACTCAGTGGTCGAGACAGTATTTTTTTTTTTAAAGAATTTATTATTTTATTTATTTATTTATTTAATTTTTGGCTGCACTGGGTCTTCATTGCTGCGCGCGCGGCTTTCTTAGTTGCAGTGAGCGGGGGCTACTCTTTGTTGCAATGCGTGGGCTTCTCATTGTGGTGGCTTCTCTTCTTGTGAAGCACGGGCTCTAGAGGCGCGGGCTTCAGTAGTTGTGGTTCGCGGGCTCTAGAGCACAGGCTCCGCAGTTGTGGTGCACGGGCTTAGCTGCTCTGTGGCATGTGAGATCTTCCCGGACCAGGGCTCAAACCCATGTCCCCTGCATTGGGAGGCGGATTCTTAACCACTGCGCAACCAGGGAAGCCCAAGAAGAGTATCTTTTAAAGCATAACTCAGACCTTGTCATTGCCCTGTATCTTCTCCACTTTCTTACCACATCCTATATAGGCTCAAATGATTGCCCCCCGTTTGCCTGGAACTGAGGGATTTCCTGAGACGCATGACCTTCCGTACTCAACAGTCCTGGCAAGTCCAGCTTTCTTCCTATTTTATGTTTTAAAGGATATTCCTTTTATATTAACTTTTCTTTTTTTGCCTACTTTAGTTTGGAATAGACAAGAATAGAACATTTGTTCTCTCTGTTGTCTTTTCAGTAAGAAGAAGGAGTGCGGGGTGGAGGAAAGAGAAGAGACAGACTGATCCCAGGCTGGATTAGAGATGCTTGACTGGACTACTCTGTGCTGGGGAGATGAACTGGAAGAACCAAAGTTTCCAAACTAGCACAGTCATCTCCATTTAAGCACAAGTAATTTTCTAGATTTTTCAGTGGCAGTTACTGTCTGGGTCCCAGGCAAAAATGACAGGTCAGGCAAAATGTACTCTTTATTGGAGTACTTCTTCTATACTGTGCTTCCTTTTGCCTGTCTTACTTACTTGATACCATCGGGCTGGCCACACTACCTTCTACTGTTCCCCAGGCCAGACCTCTAAAAGTTCACTTTTTCCTTCCACAAACAATGAAAATGCTCATTCTGGAATGTTTAGTTGGTGGGGAAATAATTACATGCATAAAATAACTGGCACCAAGCTGTGAACAGATTTATTATATTCTCTTTTGAGTACTTAGACCTAAAACCGAAATAAAATGTGTTGAATTTTCTGCTCTTAACCATAAATGAGATACAATCCTCTGTTAAAAAATGTAAAAAAAAATTTCTGATTGTATGTTTAATGTAAATTTCTAAAAGTAAACTAGCTAAATCAAAGAAAAGGATTTTCAAAGTCACTGAATGACTCTCTTGAAAAGTTATACCAACTTATTCTCCTGACAGAAGTAGGTGGAAGTCTTGTTCCCTTGTATTTTTGTCAATACGAGTAGTTAATTGCCTTCTTTTCTGTCTTTGCTAATATGTTAAGATTTAAAATGGTGTCTCGTTATTTTACTTTGACTTTCTTTGAGAACTAATAAGATCAAACTTTTCTTCATGTTATCAGGTTATGTCTATTTCTTATTTGTAAATTTATCCATTTTTCCACTGAGGTGTTTGACTTTTAGTGTATAAAAACATTTAGATACAAAAAAGGTGAAATGACTAAGACCATTAAAAAAAGAGTATCTGATCCTTTAGTAGAGATGGTCTTCTAAGTAAAAAAGAGAAAGTTTTAATTAACAGATTTGCTACATTAAAAACTAAATACATCTGCCCATCAAAAACATCCAAACTAAATTATAAAGCCGATAAAAAAGTGAAAATTGTAAAAGATGACAGAAAAGAGTTAATATCCTTAGTATAAAAAGAGCTATCACAACAGTACAAATGATAAATTCCAAAAAGAATGTGCAATTTAAAAGAAAAATCTAATTTGTGGAATGGGTAATAAGATATTTTGGTGTAGAGAACAAAGTGCAGTAGATTACCATTCTCTCCTAGGTAATGCCCCTTTATTTTGTCTGGTTGGCGGGGAAATATCTGGAAACAGCATTGGAAACATTCTCCTTCTACCATATTTACCTCTTCCAAACTCTTTAAGCTGTGACATGTGTATAACTTTATAATAAGCTATATTAGTATTATAATAACATTATTACAGCTAGGTGGCAAATGTACTAATTCACTGAGGAGGTTTGAACCACTTTACCAATATGGAACAAACATAAAGTTTTAAATTCAGAAATATAAAATAAAAAACTAAACATTATGATGCTATGCTCTTTTAGAGAAGTATCTGTGGTATTATTATGCTCTCATAACATCATGTAACTGCATAAGAGTTGTCAAAATTTTTAATATTTATGTGTATGATCATTTAACATTGTGTCTCCCCCATTAGAATTCATTCTTCTGAGGCAAGGACCCTGCCTGTTTTGCTAACTTTCTACTATATTACCAGCACCCAGCACAGCATCTGGTATTAGTAGGAATAGTTTTCGACCAATGAATTAAAAACATATATAAACATGGAACCCTCTGGGAGAGGGGTCTAAGAAGTACCTGTGAAGTTAAGCAAAAAAAAAAAAAAAAGAAAGATGAACAGATAGAAGTGGTGGTTTAAAACTATATCTGCAAATTCTTTGACACTCCTTCAAGAGGTGGACCTTAATTCCTCTTCCCTTGTATGTCAGCTGGATTTAGTGACTAGCTTCCAATGAGTAAAATAATGTGGAAGAGACAGTGTTTCCCTTATAAGACTAAGTCATAAACAGGCATTGTGGCTTTACCTCCTGCATGTGCTCCACTCTTTTTCTCAGTGATCATTTGTTCTGGGAAAGTCAGTGGTTATTACATCGTAAGGAAACTCAAGCAGCCCTATGGAGAAGTCCATGGCAAGGAACTGAGGCTTTGTACAACCAACCAGCATTAATCTGTCAGGCAAGTAAGTGATCACCTTTGAAATGAGTCATCCAATGCCGGCGGAGCCTTCAGATAACCACAGCCTCAGCTCATGACTTGCCTGGAAACTCATGAGAAACCCTGAGCCAGAACCACCCAGTTTAGCCACCCCTGGATTCCTAATCCACAGAAACTATGAGATAAAAAAAATATTTATTGTTGTTCAAGCCACTAAGTGTGGGGTTGTTATACAACAATGGATAACTAATGTAATGAAGCAGTCAATAATTACTAATCAATAATTAAGCAATCAAAACATACTTAAAAGCTAGGGTCTGGGGAGGGGTTTGGACAGTGATGTGCTTGAAAAAGTTCAAAGGGACAATCATCGACAGGAAGACACTGGAACTCACCAAAAAAGATAACCCACATCCAAAGACAAAGGAGAAGCCACAATGAGACGGTAGGAGGGGCGCAATCACAGTAAAATCAAATCCCATAAGTGCTGGGTGGGTGACTCACAGACTGGAGAACACTTATACTACAGAAGTCCATGCACTAGAGTGAAGGTTCTGAGCCCCACGTCAGGCTTCCCAACCTGGGGGTCTGGCAATGGGAGGAGGAATTCCTAGAGAATCAGACTTTGAAGGCCAGTGGGATTTGATTGCAGGACTTCGACAGGACTGGGGGAAACAGAGACTCCACTTTTGGAGGGCACACACAAAGTAGTGTGCGCATCGGGACCCAGGAGAAGGAGCAGTGACCCAAGGGAAGACTGAACCAGACCTACCTGCTAGTGTTGGAGGGTCTCCTGCAGAGGCGGGGGGAGGCTGTGGCTCACGGTGGGGACAAGGACACTGGCAGCAGAAGTTCTGGGAAGTACTCCTTGGCGTGAGCCCACCCAGAGTCTGTCATTAGCTCCACCAAAGAGCCCAGGTAGGCTCTAGTGTTGGGTTGCCTCAGGCCAAACAACCAACAGGGAGGGAACCCAGTCCCACTCATCAACAGTCAAGCGGATTAAAGTTTTACTGAGCTCTGCCCACCAGAGCAACAATCAGCTCTACCCACCACCAGTCCCTCCCATCAGAAAACTTACACAAGCCTCTTAGACAGCCTCATCCACCAGAGGGCAGACAGCAGAAGCAAGAACTACAATCCTGCAGCCTGTGGTACAAAAACCACATTCACGGAAAGATAGACAAGATGAAAAGGCAGAGGGCTATGTACCAGATGAAGGAACAAGATAAAACCCCAGAAAAACAACTAAATAAAGTGGAGATAGGCAACCTTGAAGAACAAGAATTCAGAATAATGAGAGTGAAGATGATCCAGGACCTCGGAAAAAGAATGGAGGCAAAGATCGAGAAGATGCAAGAAATGTTTAACAAAGATCTAGAAGAATTAAAGAACAAACAAATAGAGATGAACAATACAATAACTGAAATGAAAACTACACTAGAAGGAATCAATAGCAGAATAACTGAGGCAGAAGAACGGATAAGTGACCTGGAAGACAGAATGGTGGAAGTCACTGCTGCAGAACAAAATAAAGAAAAAAGAATGAAAAGAAATGAAGACAGCCTAAGAGACCTCTGGGACAACATTTAATAAAACAACTTTCTCATTATAGGGGTCCCAGAAGGAGAAGAGAGAGAGAAGGGACCAGAGAAAATATTTGAAGAGATTATAGTCAAAAACTTCCCTAACATGGGAAAGGAAATAGACACCCAAGTCCAGGAAGCGCAGAGAGTCCCATACAGGATAAACCCAAGGAGAAACACACCAAGACACATAGTAATCAAATTGGCAAAAATTAAACACAAAGAAAAATTATTGAAAGCAGCAAGGGAAAAATGACAAATAACATACAAGGGAACTCCCATAAGGTTAACAGCTGATTTCTCAGCAGAAACTCTACAAGCCAGAAGGGAGTGGCATGATATACTTAAAGTGATGAAAGGGAGGAACCTACAACCAAGATTACTCTACCCGGCAAGGATCTCATTCAGATTCGATGGAGAAATCAAAAGCTTTACAGACAAGCAAAAGCTAAGAGAATTCAGCACTACCAAACCAGCTCTACAACAAATGCTAAAGGAACTTCTCTAAGTGGGAAACACAAGAGAAGAAAAGGACCTACAAAAACAAACCGAAAACAATTAAGAAAATGGTCATAGGACATACATATCGATAATTACCTTAAACGTGAATGGATTAAATGCTCCAACCAAAAGACACAGGTTTGCTGAATGGATACAAAAACAAGACCCATGGGGATTCCCTGGTGGCGCAGTGGTTGAGAGTCTGCCTGCCGATGCAGGGGACACGTGTTCGAGCCCTGGTCTGGGAAGATCCCACATGCCGCGGAGCAACTAGGCCCGTGAGCCACAATTGCTGAGCCTGCGTGTCTGGAGCCTGTGCTCCGCAACAAGAGAGGCCGCGAGAGTGAGAGGCCTGCGCACCGCGATGAAGAGTGGCCCCCACTTGCCACGACTAGAGAGGGCCCTCGCACAGAAACGAAGACCCAACACAGCCATAAATAATTAATTAATTAATTAATTAATTAAAAAAAAAACAACGAGATACCATTTAAAAAAAAAAACAAAAAACAAGACTCATATATATGCTGTCTACAAGAGACCCACTTCAGACCTAGGGACACATACAGACTGAAAGGGAGAGGATGGAAAAAGATATTCCATGCAAATGGAAATCAAAAGAAAGCTGGAGTAGCAATACTCATATCAGATAAAATAGACTTTAAAATAAAGAATGTTACAAGAGACAAGGAAGGACACTACATAATGATCGAGGGATCAATCCAAGAAGAAGATATAACAATTATAAATATATATGCACCCAACATAGGAGCACCTCAATACATAAGGCAACTGCTAACAGCTATAAAAGAGGAAATCGACAGTAACACAGTAATAGTGGGGGACTTTTAACACTTCACTTACAACAATGGACAGATCATCCAAAATGAAAATAAATAAGGAAACAGAAGCTTTAAATGACATAATAGACCAGACAGATTTAATTGATATTTAAAGGACATTCCATCCAAAAACAGCAGATTACACTTTCTTCTCAAGTGCGCACAGAACATTCTCTAGGTTAGATCACATCTTGGGTCACAAATCAAGCCTCAGTAAATTTAAGAAAATTGAAATCATATCAAGCATCTTTTCTGACCACAACGCTATGAGATTAGAAATGAATTACAGGGGAAAAAAACGTAAAAAACACAAACACATGGAGGCTAAACAATACGTTACTAAATAACCAAGAGATCACTGAAGAAATCAAAGAGGAAATCAAGAAACACCTAGAGACAAATGACGATGAAAACATGACGATCCAAAACCTATGGGATGCAGCAAAAGCAGTTCTAAGAGGGAAGTTTATAGCTATACAAGCCTACCTCAAAAAACAAGAAAAATCTCAAATAAACAATCTAACCTTACACCTAAAGGAACTAGAGAAAGAAGAACAAACAAAACCCAAACTTAGCAGAAGGAAAGAAATCATAAAGATCAGAGCAGAAATAAATAAAATAGAAACAAAGAAAACAATAGTAAAGATCAATAAAACTAAAAGCTGGTTCTTTGAGAAGATAAACAAAATTGATAAACCATTAGCCAGACTCGTCAAGAAAAAGAGGGAGAGGACTCAAATCAATAAAACTAGAAATGAAAAAGGAGAAGTTACAACAGACACCGCAGAAATACAAAGCATCCTGAGAGACTTCTACAAGCAACTCTATGCCAATAAAATGGACAGCCTGGAAGAAATGGACAAATTCTTAGAAAGGTATAACCTTCCAAGACTGAACCAGGAAGAAACAGAAAATATGAACAGACCAATCACAAGTAATGAAATGCTAACTGCGATTAAAAACCTTCCAACAAACAAAAGTCCAGGACCAGATGGCTTCACAGGTGAATTCTATCAAATATTAAGAGAAGAGCTAACACCCATCCTTCTCAAACTCTTCCAAAACATTGCAGAGGAAGGAACACTCCCAAACTCATTCTATGAGGCCACCATCACCCTGATACCAAAACCAGACAACGATACTACAAAAAAAGAAAATTACAGACCAATATCACTGATGAATATAGATGCAAAAATCCTCAACAAAATACCAGCAAACAGAATCCAACAACACATTAAAAGGATCATACACCATGATCAAGTGGGATTTATCCCAGGGATGCAAGCATTTTTCAATATATGCAAATCAATCAATGTGATACACCATATTAACAAATTGAACAAGAAAAACCATATGATCATCTCAATAGATGCAGAAAAAGCTTTTGATAAAACTCAACACCCATTAATGATAAAAACTCTCCAGAAAGGGGGTATAGAGGGAACCTACCTCAACATAATAAAGGCCATATATGACAAACCCACAGCAAACATCATTCTCAATGGTGAAAAACTGAAAGCATTTCCTCTAAGATCAGGAACAAGACAAGGATGTCCACTCTCACCACTATTATTCAACATAGTTTTGAAAGTCCTAGCCATGGCAATCAGAGAAGAAAAAGAAATAAGAGGAATACAAATTGGAAAAGGAGTAAAACTGTCACTGTTTGCAGATGACATGATACTATACAGAAAGAATCCTAAAAATGCCACCAGAAAACTACTAGAGCTAATCAATGAATTTGGTAAAGCTGCAGGATACAAAATTAAGGCACAGAAATCTCTTGCATTCCTATACACTAATGATGAAAAATCTGAAAGAGAAATTAAAGAAACACTCCCATTTACCATTGCAACAAAAAGAATAAAATACCTAGGAATAAACCTACCTAGGGAGACAAAAGACCTGTATGCAGAAAACTATAAGACACTGATGAAAGAAATTAAAGATGATACCAACAGATGGAGAGATATACCATGTTCTTGGATTGGAAGAATCAATATTGTGAAAATGACTATACTACCCAAAGCCATCTACAGATTCAATGCAAACCCTATCAAATTACCAATGGCATTATTTATGGAACTAGAACAAAACATCTTAAAATTTGTATGGAGACACAAAAGACCCCGAATAGCCAAAACAATCCTGAGGGGGGAAAAAAAAATGGAGCTGGAAGAATCAGACTCCCTGACTTCAGACTGTACTACAAAGCTACAGTAATCAAGACAATATGGTACTGGCACAAAAACAGAAACATAGATCAATGGAACAAGATAGAAAGCCCAGAGATAAACCCATCCACCTATGGTCAACTAATCTATGACAAAGGAGGCAAGGATATACAATGGAGAAAAGGCAGTCTCTTCAATAAGTGAAAACTGGACAGCTACATGTAAAAGAATGAAATTAGGACACTCCCTAACACCATACACAAAAATAAACTCAAAATGGATTCGAGACCTAAATGTAAGACCAGACACTATAAAACTCTTAGAGGAAAACAAAGGAAGAACACTCTTTGACATAAATCACAGCAAGATCTTTTTTGATCCACCTCCTAGAGTAATGGAAAGAAAAACAAAAATAAACAAATGGGACCTAATGAAACTTCAAAGCTTTTGCACAGCAAAGGAAACCATAAACAAGACGAAAAGACAACCCTCAGAATGGGAGAAAATATTTGCAAACGAATCAACAGACAAAGGATTAATCTCCAAAATATATAAACAGCTCATGCAGCTCAATATTAAAGAAACAAACAACCCAATCCAAAAATGGGCAGAAGACCTAGATAGACATTTCTCCAAAGAAGACATACAGATGGCCAAGAAACACATGAAAAGCTGCTCAATGTCACTAATTATTAGAGAAATGCAAATCAAAGCTACAATGAGGTATCACCTCACACCAGTTAGAATGGGCATCATCAGAAAATCTACAAACAACAAATGCTGGAGAGGGTGTGGAGAAAAGGGAACCCTCTTGAACTATTGGTGGGAATGTAAATTGATACAGCCACTATGGAGAACAGTATGGAGGTTCCTTGAAAAACAAAAAATAGAATTACCATATGATCCAGCAATCCCACTACTGGGCATATACCCAGAAAAAATCATAATTCAAAAAGACACATGCACCCCAATGTTCATTGCAGTACTATTTACAATAGCCAGGTCATGAAAGCAACCTAAATGCCCATCGACAGACGAATGGATAAAGAAGTAGTGGTACATATATACAATGGAATATTACTCAGCCATAAAAAGGAACAAAATTGAGTCATTTGTTGAGACGTGGATGGATCTAGAGCCTGTCACACAGAGTGAAGTAAGTCAGAAAGAGAAAAACAAATATCATATATTAATGCATGCATGTGGAACCTAGAAAAATGGTACAGATGAACCGGTTTGCAGGGCAGAAGTTGAGACACAGATGTAGAGAACAAACGTATGGACACCAAGGGGGGGAAAGCCACGGGGGGGTGGGGATGGTGGTGTGCTAAATTGGGCGATTGTGATTGACAAGTACACACTGATGTGTATAAAATTGATGACTAATAAGAACCTGCTGTATAAAAAAATAAATTAAATTAAATTTAAAAATTAAAAAAAAAAAAAGGCTTCCCTGGTGGCACAGTGGCTAAGAATCTGCCTGTCAATGCAGGGGACACAGGTTCGTGCCCTGGTCCGGGAAGATCCCACATGGTGTGGAGCAACTAAGTCCGTGTGCCACAACTACTGAGCCTGCGCTCTAGAGCCCACAAGCCACAACTACTGAGCCCACGTGTCACAACTACTGAAGCGTGTGCGCCTAGAGCCTGTGCTCCGCAAGAAGAGAAGCCACAGCAATGAGAAGCCTGCGCACTGCAACAAAGAGTAGCCTCCGCTCGCCACAACCAGAGAAAGCCTGCGCACAGCAACAAAGACCCAACACAGCCATAAATAAATAAATAAATAAATTCATAAAAAACAAAAAAACAAAAACTAATACTAGGACTTCCGTGGTGGCGCAGTGGTTAAGAATCCGCCTGCCAATGCAGGGGACACGGGTTCAAGCCCTGGTCTGGGAAGATCCCACATGCCGTGGAGCAACTAAGCCCGTGTGCCACTACTACTGAGCCTGTGCTCTAGAGCCCGCAAGCCACAACTACTGAGCCCACGTGCCACAACTACTGAAGCCCACGCACCTAGAGCCCGTGCTCTACAACAAGAGAAGCCACTGCAATGAGAAGCCCTCGCACCGCAACGAAGAGTAGCCCCCGCTCGCCACAACTAGAGAAAACCCACGCGCAGCAACAAAGACCCAATGCAGCCAAAAATAAATGAAATAAAGTAATTAAAAAAAAAAAAAAAAACACTAATACTAAACTTTCTTTGGGTTATTTGTATGCAAATATGTTAATATAAATGTTTCAGACATTACATGAAATTCCTAAAAATCTTATATGTTCTGGTATAATGTTATAAGTCATAATTCTAGTTATTACTTTAAAATGTGTATCTCAGAAATAACTAAATTTCCTTGTGAATTGCATTATCATGAACTTTCATCAAATCTTTAACCGTGGTCATTTTTAAGTCTTTTGTCATTTACAGACAGTTCTGGGTGTACTCTGATGCTTTTGCAAAAATGTTCCTATAAAAGGGTTTCATCTTCAAGGAATTCATGGAAGAGACTGACAAGTACAGGTTTCTGGCAACTGACTATACTGCTGAACTGAATGAATAAGCATTTTCAGAACTCGAATGGAAAACTGATGAATTCATTAAAGTGCTAACAAAAGATCAAGATGAAAAAAAATTAATTACATGGGACTGAGTGAACTGATGAGGATGATTTTAATTTTTGTGACTTTCTGTTTGAATAAAAAAAAAAAACCAAAAAGCCAACATCTACTTACATAAGCAGGTTGAACATTAAGCAAGATGCAAGAACTTAATACTTTTCTTCCCTAAATGCAAAGTAATGATTTGTGTTTGAGATGTACACTTATTGGTAATCTGGCTATCATTTTATATATTTAGTCACTGCCTTTTATATCGCAGTTCTAAGGAAAGCTTTTAGTCTAGAAAGTACTTTATATACTGTTGAGTACCTTCAACTTCCATTTCAGACTCCTCATATTTCAAATGTGAACTTGTCTTAATCAGTTGGAAAGAATGTAGAGATTTATGGAGCTAATTTAAAAAATAGAGCACTTCTACTGAGAAAAGAGTTTTCTCATATCAACACTAGATAAAAAAATGACTTAGTTTGATATAAGAATTTCAGTCATTTATAGGAGAGTTTCCACAATGATTTTTCCCTTAAATTTGTTTCAAATAAATTAAACGTGACATCTCTATATCAACAAAAAAAAAAAAAAAAGGAAAAGTTCAAAGCTGATTCTGATAGCCTCCAAGGTTGAAAATCACAGTTACATACTTTCCTCACTACTTTTGTCCTTAGAAGTGTTGTATTTAAGTCAAATCTATTTTAAGTTAAACCACACTTTAAATGTAAATATACTCTACTAGGAAAACAATTCATAACTTACTTAAAAATAACCTGCTATTAAGGTTAAATTTTAGTGGTAATCTCTTTAAAGGTCATATATATATTTTTTTCACACACACACACACCGTATTTTATTTTTTACAAGAGATAAATAAACTGACACCAAGCATTGTAAATAGATGACCACAACAAAAGCAACAATGATTGCAATTACCAAACATGAAACACACTCATACTATGTCATAATATTGACATTCAGTCCAGTAATCCTCCACTGTTAACAGCTCCTTTACTTTGCAGTGAAAATTGATTTGTATATTTTTTGCCTCTGAGTCCGTGTGGGATTTTTTTTTTTTATTCAAACAGAAAGTCACAAAAATTAAAATCATCCTCATCAGTTCATTCAGTCCCATGTAATTAATTTTTTTTTCATCTTGATCTTTTGTTAGCACTTTAATGAATTCATCAGTTTTCCATTAGAGTTCTGAAAATGCTTATTCATTCAGTTCAGCAGTATAGTCAGTTACCAGAAACCTGTACTTGTCAGAGTCTTTTCCATGAATTCCTTGAAGATGAAACCCTTTTATAGGAACATTTTTGCAAAAGCATCAGAGTACACCCAGAACTGTCTGTAAATGACAAAAGACTTAAAAATGTAAAGGTCATATTTTTAAATAACATTTTTGTCTCTATCTTTTATGTGTACAATGGACCCTGATCTTAATATCTGATGTAATTTATAATCTCATAAAAGAATAGGATTGGTAACCTCTCTTGATCTGCTAAACCTGTTTCAAAGCCATACAAAAGAAATACTATGTTCAATTCATTTTAATTTTTTTCTTCTTCTTTTAATAAAATAGAAATGAAAAAAAATCTCTTGCCTAGATACCATTAGCATACTTACAGATTGATGAATAAAAGGCATATCTTGTGTAGCTGCTAGTCTACTAGAGAAACCTGTGCTACCATCTGGGATGCCAAAATTTAATGGTTCTCTCTTCTTAATAATGATCTGAAAGATTAATCAAAAGAGAATTATAGGAACATTTTACACATCACTATATAAACACAGACAAATTAACTGACCAAAGCATTTTATAATTATTTAAAATATGTTCTACCTTTCTTCTTTTAAAATTTACAATGTAAAAAAAATTTTTTTTAAAGTCTATAAAGAGCACCAAAATTCTTAGGCAATTGTCACACAAATCAGTCGCATACTAAGAAAAATTATATTTCACTTTTTTCTAAAACAATAAATTTTCCTCTTCCTCTTTCCTTACTTTCCCTGGACCCCCCAAAATATAATTAGGCATTTTTAGGCACTGTATTAAACAAGAATATGTATCATATCCTACCAGAAGTATAACCAGTTCTCTAAGCATGTGGGTATCTGTGAATACATTAGCTCTTTCAGGCCAGTAGGATTAGTTTTGTAGCTTAAAAGCATTTTCATTCTAACTAATTTATTAAGGTACTATTGTAATATACTGAGTTCCTATTAAGAGCAGCAAAATAGACTTTCAAAATAAAAGGTACTCATCTACTAAGAAATTCACTTAAAACTCCTTGAAAAATATACAACTTAATGCATTTGGACAACTCAACAAAAACAACTATGATTACAGTATGTAAATGTTATCAGCCTTGAAAATCTAAAAATAAATATACAGATGAAACTGGCTGGAAGGTAGAAGAGGGTGAAAAACCCTATTAGAGAATTGTGGAATAAATAATGTCCTCATTTTATAAGTATATTTATAAAAAATATTTTCTATGCTTGATTGAACAATGGAACTTTAAGTATTTTTTTCTTTTGAAAACAACAGGATGACTGATGAGGTAGATTGGAATAAAAACATTACAGTATTTGAAAAGGGGGTAAGAGGGGTAAGGTGGTACGAAATAAACCCCCGTTTACCATAGTATGAAGTCAGTGGACAATATCTGTGATTGGTAAATCAAGACACAGCAATATAAGAATACTATATACAGATATGATGAAAAATGCTAGAAGCCCAAACAGAAAAAGTTATGGGTGGCTGCTTTTAGGAAGTAGAACTGATATGAAGAATGATGGGGCAGAAGTCTATTGCTTTTCATTATAAGCTCTTCTATATTCTTTGATTTAAAAACAATTTTCAGGGACTTCCCTGGTGGCACAATGCTTAGGAATCCGCCTGCCAATGCAGGGGACACGGGTTCGAGCCCTGGTCCAGGAAGATCCCACATGCCACAGAGCAACTAAGCCCGTGTGCCACAACTACTGAGCCCATGTGCCACAACTACTGAAGCCCGCGCGCCTAGAGCCCGTGCTATGCAACAAGAGAAGCCACTGCAATGAGAAGCCCGTGCACCGCAATGAAGAGTAGTTCCAGCTCGCCGCAACTAGAGAAAGCCCGCGTGCAGCAATGAAGATCCAACGCAGCCAAAAATAAATAAATAAATTTAAAAACAACTCTCAAATGTACATGTACTATTTTGATAAAAAGAAAGGAAAATACTCAGCCATTGTTCTTTTTCTAATAATTCCCTGCATCTTTAAGTGATTGTCCATATATAACTATATAACTCAAAAGGGATAAAATAAAGTGTGGATGACTACACAAACCCACAACAATTACACTAAGTTCTCAGAGTCTTGCATCAGTTTGATAATGGTTATAAACAATGGAAACTACTTAACAGTTTGTAGACATCACTGAACTGTGAACTAATCTTTTAAGGTTAGAACTGTATCTTATCCAGCTTAGTCTCCATAGCAGAGACTGGAGTCTAGAATCTGACATACAGTAGGATTTCTATAAATGCTTAGACACAATTTTAAAAGACTTGGGGGTACAGTTTACTAGATCTATGTCCAGGTCACTTGAATATATAAGCTTCTTTAACATGACAGAAAACATAATTGCTAATTAGAAATAGGCTTTCTAACAAATACTAATTATACTAATTTTAATTATAGGAATCTGAAGAGCGGTTTAATAGTTTAATCTCAAAAAGCACAAATTTTTAACATACTTTCTGGGTTTTCCTTATAGTTGGTGTCATGTCCTTAAAATAGTCAGGTTCCAGTTGTTCTAAAGCATTTTGCTGTGTTGCCACATTCCCATTCCCTCCTTCAATCTTTACACTTGTGGGTGCATCTTCATCCCAGGAAGTCCACTCTTCAACATCTGTCTAAATTTAAATGATCAACACTGTCAGCCACAAAATTCATCATTTATTAGAAAAATGAGCTTTCTAAAACATTGGTTATTCAAACTTTTTGAACAATGGGAAAATACAAATTTTATACCACATACCAAAACTAGATGAAAAGTTTAAAAGAAATATTCTATGAGTTAGACATTCTGTTCTACCCATTAAAAAAAAACAACAAAACAAAAGAAAATTTTTTTGCTTTAAAAATTGAACTGACATTAAAATTACAGCCCACAGAAGGAGACTTGGAACTTGCAACCTAACCTTAACCAGGTTTATTGCCTGATAAAATAATAACATTCTTTATAGTATTTAAATAAGATAGAGTCCCAAACATAATATTCAACATATCCATGAAGTAACCTGCAAATGAACAATGAAGAAATCTCAACTTGAATGGAAAAAGTCAATCAACAGACACAAACCCCAAGATGATATAAATGTTGGAATTATCTAAGACTTTAAAATAGTTATTATAAAAATGCTCTAATAAGCAATAGCAAACACTCTTAAGACCAATAAAAAAGAAAACCTCAGCAAAGAAACAGAAAATAAAGAACAAAATAAAAATTTTATAATAAAAAAATTTAATAACAACAATAAAAATCCTGACCCTGACTACCAAATTAATTTCATGACATACTAATGGTCGGCAATCCAGTTTGAAAAATATGGTTCTGGACCACTTATCCAACATTCAAAAAAAAAAATTACCTGCTTAGGAACTGATGAATAATCAACTGTAGTTGGCAAAGTTATTTGGTCTCCACTTAATTTCCGTCCTCTGCCAGATCTAAAACAAAAATGAAATAGTTTATTTCAAGAAACTACCAAAACAAGCATGGGTAAAAAGCACTACGGACAGTAACTTAAGGCTTATAAGAGAAGGTCTTTTTCAATTTTTGAATTATTTATTTTAATAATTAACAATTGTTTGTTAAGATATGAAAAGAAAAGGCATATATCAAATATCTTTTAAATATTTTGAAAATACTGGACAGGATAACACAATGGCTTTTTGGCTTAGGATTCAGAATTATAGTCAAACTCAGGAGGACTATAAAGCCAAAAACAAAAACACAAACTGATTTCAAACCATGCTCCTAAGAGTACTGTGAATTCTGTTAAGTGAAGCTCTCGGATACCTATGCTGTTTTAACCAGGGTGGCCTGGCTTTTGTTTTACATAGTTGGTTTCTCATTAAGATTACTATTCAACTATTAAGAAGTTTGAAAATCACTGGGTTGAACTATAAACTGTACCCAACAAGTTTTAAGGATTAGTGGGAAAAGTACTATATTAAAGTAGGTAAGTATTGTCACAGAGTTGTTAAGAGCATGGGCTATGGAATCTGTGTAAACCATGGTTTTCAATGTCACTTCTATTAATTATGAATCTAGTTAGAATTACCTATCTCTCAGCCTGAGTATCCTCATCTGTAAAAGGCAGGTATTCAAACCTACATTTGCAAGGTTGTTGTGAGGATTTAACTGACATTTAAAGTAGCTAGACACTAGACTGTGCCTGCTTTTTAATAAGACATTAAAAAATGGTAGCTATTATAAATGGTTAGTCACTTGCTTCATTTCAAATAATCTATGAAGCATCGGCTTAGAACTAGTCGGTAAAGTCAGCTAAGTTTAGAAATCGTACTTTGTTTAAAGGATGAATAAAAAATACAGTCTACTACTAAATTTATGATGTAAACCTGGTATTTTAGACCACATGATCTAGGTTCTTTCTGACAAGAAAAGTTTATTCTAACAAAGGGTCAGTTTTCTTTAAAACTGAACATACAATCAATCCTAAATATATTTATGTTGACAAAAGAAGTTCATAGTGACAACAGAAATGTCCTTAATATTTTTAAATCAAATGCAGTATCTTATACTAAAATCTATATTCAACAAAAGTTTTAGAAAATAACAGATGCAAAGAGAAAAACACCTATAATTTATCACCACTGTTAACACAACTACTTCTTTTTAACCTCCAGCCTCCTGGCATTAATACCCATACTCATCCTGCTTTAACCTAGTTTTTTTCTGGCTATGCTACTTCTAACAATAAATTCAATGCCACTTAATCTTCAGAGTTTTAGTAGTCATAAAATGGCCATTTAGCTTGAGATTACATTTCTTAGCCTCCCTTGCAGCTAGGTGGCTAAGCTCTGGATAATAGGCTGTGAACAGAATTGTGTGTAACTTCTAAATCATATCCACTAAAAAAAAGAGCTGATTGCCCTCCATTTCCTCTTTTATTCTATCCTACTCTTACTGTGTGGGTACTTTTTTCACAGTACTCCTAGGCCAAAAGAAATACCTAACAATTCCACTGATTAAGTAGTTGGGCCCGAACAATTCAATACTTATATATGTCCTATCTGCTTAGTAGCCATTAGAAAAAAATACATATGAATTTAAAGAAAAAATAATATGTTGATTTCACTCTTTAATAACCACAATTACTTATTAATGGAATGTGTGTGCCTGTTGGATACTGCACAGCTTCTCAAGCCTTGGACTCACCCTTATTTTCTGTTCCATATTAATTTTGGTTTAGTACTTGCTTTTAATTACAACCTAGCTTTGCAAAGATAGGTCACCCAAAATACAAGTAAACAAAAACTTATCTCAAATATTCAAGAACATCATCAAAACATACTGCAGGATCTAATGTTGCAAATGTGAACTACCCTGAGCCAACAGTTTGTTTAGCGTTTAATAAACACTATCACATTTATTGTGTTTTGTTGGAAAATTTAAAGTATCCTACAGTACCCCGTGAGTGTAATGCAAGCCCTGAAGTACCTTGGCATATGGTTTAGGAACTACAGCTCTAGGGTCTGGTAGTATGATAAAATAGAAGGAATCTGAGTCTCTGAATGACTTACTGAAGCAGAAGGACTTATCTACCCTGGACTACCTGTACATTCTGGAATATTTAAGAGACAAAAAAAAAAAAAATCTATTCTGTTTGGGGTTTCTCTGTTAAAGTTTTTTTTTTTTTTTTTTAACATAAAAATAACACTCATAATGTAGTATGTAAAGAAATACCTATGGGGGCTTCCCTGGTGGCACAGTGGTTAAGAATCTGCCTGCCAATGCAGGGGACAGGGGTGTGAGCCCTGGTTCCGGAGGATCCCACATGCTGCAGAGCAACTAAGCCCATGCGCCACAACTACTGAGCCTACACTCTAGAGCCTGCAAGCCATAACTACTGAAGCCCGCGCACCTAGAGCCCTTGCTCTGCAACGGGAGAGGCCACCGCAATGAGAGGCCCGCACACCACAAAGAAGGGTGGTCCCCGCTCGCCACAACTGGAGAAAGCCCGCACACAGCAACAAAGACCCAATGCAGTCAAAAATAAATAAAAAGAAAAAAAGAAAAAAAGAAAAAAAAAAATACCTATGCCTAATTCCACCTAACCATCTTAAAACATCCTGATAATAAAACAATTATGTACATAAAAACTTTCTGATGATTACAACAATGAAAGTTAGTTTGTTTATCTCTGAAATTCTATAGTACTAAGAATGTTATTTTAATGGAAGATGTAAGAATTTGAAAGAAAAGAACTGAACCTCTACTTTCTAGATCTGAAAAAATATATAAAAATCTGAAAAAAATATAAAAAATACTAGAGATTAATAAATGAATATTGTAATCAAGATATTTAGCTTAAATATAATATGTCCTGCCTTTTTGTAGTTATATGACTGTATCTAAAATCAGCAAGAAGATAACCAGGTAAATTTGAACATAAAATTTCTTTACCTGCATATTAATCTCTTTAGGAATGAGAATACTGTTGCTAGGCAGGTACAAACTTTAAATAACCGAAACTGTGTGATAGCCATGGTGGGAATCAAAACCTGTGGAAAAAAGCACAAAAATAAATGCATTAAAGTGATTTCATAAGCTATACTAGTGTTCTGAAGTCAACCTGAAAAGTCCTACTATGAACTGTAAAAGTCAGACATATTTTTTACTTTCCTTTAGAAAGTACAAATATAACACAGTAAATTTAAAAATTAAAATGTAAATCATATTGACAAGAAAGTTTTGAATAGTTGGGAGGAAAAAAGACCTTTTCAAACTATTCTCAGAATGGCCTTTTAAATTGTACTTAAATTATCTATTTACAATTTATTTATAATTTGTTTTCTATTAAAAAATGAAAAAATCAAAAAAGTATAAAACAGTATATACTGAGTCTTCTGTACCTTTTGAAATTTGAATCATATGAACATATTAATACTATTCAAAATATTTAAAACTTTTAACTTCAAGACAGATACATTTTATCATACCCATTTTGTAGATGAGGAAATTAAGAGAGGTCAAATAACTTATGGGCACATAGCTAATAAACTGGAAGTGAACTATAGAGATCATCTAGTCCAGTAGTTCACACATACTTAAAGAAATGATAACTGGGCCCACCCCTAGTAAATCAATTAAATCATATTCTCTGAGGGGTAAAGTCCAGTTATAGCTAATAAGCCAACAGAGAAGACAGAAAATACTCAATAGAAAAAGTAGCAGAAAACAAGGTAAAGGGGAACAAATATTAGACAGGACAACAAATAGCAAGAGGACAGAATTAAACCCAACTGGAGCAATAATCTCATTAAATGCAAATTTAAAGCCAGAGATTGTTAGATAGGATAAAAAAAGGAATTATATCATTACATGCTGCCTACAAAAAATGTACTTTAAGTATAAAAACACAAATAGGTTAAAAGCAAAAGGATGAGGGAAAAATATACCATTCTAACACTAATCAAAAGAAAGTTAAATTGACTATTTCAATGTCAGAGAGCAGATTTTTAGGGAAAATAATATTAGCAGGCATAAAAATGTTCATTTCATAATGATAAAGGGGTCAGTTAATCAAAAGTACTTAAGAACCCAAAACACATGTCCCTAATAACAAATTATGCCAATATCATAAAAGAGAGGTGACATTACTAGAGAGTCTGCAAATATGAAGAGGATATTGAGAAAGTATTATAACTTTATGCCTATATTTGACAAGATGAAATGGACAAGTTCCTTGAAAGAAACAAGTTATGAAAGCACAGCAAGAAAAAATAGATAACCTGAAAATCTCTGTATTTATTAAAGAAACTGAATTTGTAGTTAAAAATCCCCCAAGCCCAGATGGCTTCATGAGTGAATTCTATCAAATACTTAAGAAGTAATACCAATTCTACACACACTGCCAGAAAACTGAAGGAGACGGATTTTTTATCAACTCATTCTATGAGGCTACCATTACACTGATACTAATCTAAACTAAAGACATTATCAGAAAAGAAAACTAGAGACCAAGTATCTTATGAACAGACACAAAACTCCTTAAAAACAACCAACTAGAAATAGAAGGGAACTTTCTCAACCTGACCAAGGACATCTGTGAAAAACCCATAGTAACATGAGACTTAATGGTGAAAAACTGGACACTTCCCACCTAAGATTATGAACAACATAACCACATCTGCTTTTGTCACTTCCGCTCAAAACCGTAGCAGAGGTTCTGGCCAGTGCAATCAAGGAAGAAAAGGAAATAAAAGGCATTCAGATTGGAAAGGAAGAAGTAAAACTGTATCTATAGTCTATGTAGAAAATTCAATGGAATCTATAATCAACTGTATTTTTATATGTTAGCAACAAACGATCACAAAGTAAAATTTTTAAAAATTATAAGAGTACAGAAAATATAAAGTACTTAGGGACAAATCTAATGAAAGACTTATGTATTGGAAACTATAAAATATTGCTGAGAGAAATTAAAAGACCCTTATTAACTTAAAGATCTTTCATGGCTCAAAGACTTGATACTGTTAAGATATCAAATCTCCCTAAATTGAACTACAGATTCAGTGAAATCCCAATCAAAATCTCAGCAAGCTTTCTTCTCTAAAATTTGATAAGCTAATTCTTAAATTCATATAGAAACGTAAAGGACCTATAATGGTCAAAACAATGTTGAAAACAATCAAAGCAGAAGGGCTAATACTACCTGATTTCAAGATTCATTATAAAGCTACAGTAATCAAAATGATGTAGTACTGGAGTCAAGACTGATAAATAGATCAATGCAACAGAATGGAAGGTACAGAAATAGACCCACAAAATGTGAACAACTGAAATTTATGAACATGTGAAGGCCATTCAGTGGAGAAGGGACAGTCTTTCTGACTAATAGTGCTGGAAAAACTGGATACCCATATGCCAAAAAAAAGCCACCAAAACCCAAAAAACTGCAATCCATATTTCACACCATTTACAAAAAGTACTCAAAATGGACCACAGACGTAAATATAAAACCTAAAACTAGGACTTCCCTGGTGGCGCAGTGGTTAAGAATCTGCCTGCCAATGAAGGGGACGTGGGTTCGAGCCCTGGTCCGGGAAGCTCCCACATGCTGCAGAGCAACTTAAGCCCATGCACCACAACTACTGAGACTGTGCTCTAGAGCCCACAAGCCACAACTACAGAGCCCGTATGCCACAACTACTGAAGCCCACGCATCTAGAGCTTGTGCTCTGCAACAAGAGAAGCCACCACAATGAGAAGCTTGAGCACCACAAGGAAGAGTAGCCCTCGCTTGCTGCACTTAGAGAAAGCCACAAGCAGCAATGAAGACCCAACACAGACAAAAAAAACAAAAACAAAAACTAAAACTACAAAACTTGTAGAAAAATAAAATTGGACAAAATCTTTGTGACCTGGGTTAGGCAAAGATTTTTTTAGATACGACACCAAAAGCACAATCCATAAAAAGAAATGGATAAACAGGGCTTCATCAAAATTTAAAACTTCTACAATTCAAAAACACTGTTAAGGGAATAAAAAGACAAGCCACAGACTGGAAGAAAATCTTTGCAAAGCATATATCTGATAAAGAACCTGTATCTGGAATACATAAGAACCTCTCAAAACTCAGTAAGAAAACAACTTAATTTTTAAAAAATGGGCAAAAGGTGTGAATAGACACTTCACCAAAGAAGATATACAATGGTAAATAAGTACATTGAAATAATGGTCAACATCATTAATCATCAGAGAAATGTAAATTAAAACAACACTTAGTGCTCGCTTTGGCAGCACATATACTAAAATTGGAACGATACAGAGAAGATTAGCATGGTCCCTGCACAAGGATGACACGCAAGTTCGTGAAGCGTTCCATTTTTTTTTCACTTTGTTATACAGCAGAAACTAACACAACACTGTAACACAATTATACTCCAATAAAGATGTTAAAAAAACAAAAACACTTAAAAACCATTACACACACATTAAATGGCTCAAATTAAAACTACCAAGTACTGTCAAGGACGAGAAGCAACCGTAACTCTCATACACTGGTAGTGGGAAGGTAAAATGATACAGACATTTTGGAAAACAGTTGGCAGTTTCTTACAAAGTTAAACCAACATGTAGCATATGACCCAACCATTCTACTCTTAGGAATTTACCCAAGATAAATGAAACCATACACCCATTCAAAAACGTGTTATTTTTGAATAGCAGCTTTATTTTTAATAGCTCCAAACTGGAAACAACCCAAATGTACATCAACAGGTGAATGGATAAACAAATTGTGGTATAAACATATAATAGAACACTACTCAACAATAAAAAAGAATGAACTACTATTGCAAGCAATAGCATGGATATATCTCAAAATAATTATGCTGAATGAAAGAAGCCAGACAAAAAAAGAATATATACTATATGATCCCATTTATTTAAAAAAAACAACTCTAGAAAATACAAACAAATCTCTAGTGACAGAAAATAGATCAGTGGTGCCTTGAGATGGGGCAGGAAGGGGTGGGAGGGATGGAGTACAAAGGAGCATGAGTAAACACTTTTGGAGGTACTGGATATACTTACTATTTTGATTGTGGTTATGGTTTCACAGGAGTGTATATATTAATCAAAACTGATAAAATTTTACATTTAAAAAATGTGCAGTTCATTTTGTGTCAACTGTAGCTCAAAAATCTAGTAAAAACGATCTAATAAGACATTAAAAAAAAAGTATTATATCACGAGTTTTCAGATTCTGATTAGAATCTTAAAAGAAGTCATTTGTACCATTATTTTATATTGATTATCTGTAACTATGGAGAGCCAATTTTCAGTAGGAAACTAAGTCAATTAGTGACAAGAAACATATTACAGAATTTCTCTAGGAATGGAACTCTGATTTCACAGCAGCATTTCAACATACCATAATAGCTAACTCTTACTCTAATACAAGCTTTCTTAGTGCTTTACATGTAAGAACTCGTTTAATGCTCAGAACAACCCTATGAAGGACTGGAGGTAAGTACTATTTTATTCCTATTTTAGATAGGGAAACCAAGGCACAGACTGGTTAAGTAAGCTGCCCGAAGACACAGAGCCGTTAAGTTACAAAAGTGGAATCTGAACCCAGGTCGTCTAATGATTGAGTCCTAAAAGATCACACTCATACTGCCTCCCTATGATTAAATCAAAAGATATGATTTATATAAAAGAAATGCTAAGGAACTGGGAACTAGTTAAAGCCGAGGCAACCACAGGATAAAAAAAATTCTCAAAAATGGCAAAACAGGTATTATTTTGCTAGCCTTTTAAACATGGTCATTATTTCCAAATATTTCTTTACACATTTTAGTCACCTATACCATATATGTACTACATATATTATCCTAACAATCACTAATTTAAATATTTCTTAAAATGAGTTTTGGCATAAGTTAGAGTTAAATATATTAAGTAACCATAAGTTTCCTCATTCAGAGACTCAAAATAAATACACAAGAGGTAAAAGGAAACTAAAATTTGTTAATTCATGAGAGATGGTTATTTTTCCAGTATAGAGGTAGAGTAGATCACATGTTAAATCAAGTCACAAGAAATTACAGGTTATGTACACGTACACACACACACACACACACACACACACACACAGAGGAATGATGTTTCTGACAATGGAATTTTTATGTTTTAGCTTTTCCTTGCCTTTCATCTGTCAAAGGAGGAAAATTACTGAGTCAGCATTTAGAATCATGATTCTTATGTTGGGGTAATTTGAATGTATCAATGTATCATCCAACTTCTTAGCTTTCTCAACCAGCAAACTTAAGATACACTGAAGTTAACTTTTCTGTTCAAGGTGAGGCACAAACTAATAACAAAGTTGCAACTAAAACTTATCCTACTCCTAGTCCATCAGTAAAAAGTTTCCAAGCAATCATTACAGTCGGTTAACACCAATATTTGGAGTAGAGTGATTCCATAAAACAAAAAAAGAAAACATAATTTAATATTTTTTTCCAAAATAAAAAAACAGTAATAAACAGTAAACAGTATATTTGGACTTCAGTTCTCTACATATTTACTTAAAAGGGAATAAAATGTAACTTAAGTAATAACGATCATGGAGCCAAACGAAAAGGATAGCTGTATGTTCCATCTACGCAAAACTGAGATGCTTTTATTTTAAAATTATCTTATATGGGTATAAGCAATGAAATTTAAAATATAACATAAATATTTAAATCTCCCTGGATAAATATACCATCACTGTACTAATATGCTATTTTAAAAAGTATTTCATGTGGATTAAAGGAGAGAGCACTGCTTTGTTTTCAATTACTAGATATGAGCAATAACCTCCTAAAGTCTTGAAAAGAGCATGTAATAATTTTCTCAACTAGTAAGATATTACACTGACTGGTTAAAAATTACGTAATAAAAGATGGTGTTCACCTCTGATTGGGGGGATGGTATAGAAGCATGAGGGAACTAAGGTCTATATCTCAATTTGAGTGGTGGCAACACCAGTTTATTTTACTGTATACACTGCTTGTGTACTATACCTTAATATGAAAGTTCAAAACAAAGCAAAACAAAAATAATAAAAGTGAAACAAAATCAGAAAGCAAGGAAAATGCAGTTAACTCTTGCAGTACCTGATCCTAAACTGCTCTGTCGAGCCACTATTGCCAATCCCTTCTAAAGAAAGGCAAAACACTTTCTACTTCTAGGGTTAGAAGGGTGTAAAGGGCAAGTAGACTCTTTTCAGTAAGAAGAGTTCCAAAAGGCTCCCTTAGCAATGCTCATGCATTTTGTACATGTGCAGGTCGTATCGCCATATGCATTGAATGATTTTCTGAATGCCTATGCCTGGAGTTGGCCTACTGAGAGGATGAAAAGAATGTGACTCTAAAAGAAACTGAATGAAGAAAATATTAAGAATTTCACTGTTCAAGTACCTAAAATACTTCTGTCAAAACCATCCCCAAACAGCAATTTAACAGGATTCAAAAAATGCAACACCTTTGACTCCTTTCTCTTATCCCCTTACATGCAAACTGCCAAAAAGACCTAATTCCATTTCCTAATACTACCCATATTCTTCCCTATTTCCACTGCAATCTCCCTAGCATAAGCCTTTATTACTTCTTGCTGAACTACTGCAAAGTCTTTTTAATTGCAGTATTTTTCTTACTGCACCTTTCTTACTGAACCTGTATTTTCTATTTTGTACCATAGTTATTTCTATATACTGTATTCATCCTGTACAATCCTTCCCGTGAGGATCTTATTCATCTGTTACCTCCAGTTACTATTTGCAAAATAAGACGTGAAAGAAAGGTTTGATTGCTTCATTATGAGCAGAATGATCTGAACAATTAAGATGATGAATAAAAGCTTCATTTTAAAGCAAATTTGTCAAGAATAAAATTCTCAACCAAAAGAAAGCAAACTTCCCTAAATGAAGATTTAGCCTAAATTTTCAGAAAAATTATAAACAGAAAAAGAGAGCTAGAAAAGAGACCGTAGAGCATGTGGCACTAGGGAGAAAAGGGGAAAGAGTTGAGGAGATACTCTATCAGGATGTTTTGAAGGGAGAAGACATTTAATATTTAAGGACTGGGGAAAAGAGTAGGTCTCAGGATTTACATGAATGAAGAGTTGAGAATAAGTTTCATATAAAGGCTTGGTAACAATGGTCATCGCCCTGCCACAAATACTGCTATGTGTCATTGTTCAATAAGTATTTGTCAACTTGAATGACTTTAATGGTAACTAAAAATAAAATTTAAAGTTTTGTTCCAACAGTAAATCAGAAAGTGGGACTATTATTGACACCAGAATAGAATTCTCTCCCTAGCAATTAAGAATATCCTCATTCTGTGGAAAAGTTGCTTTTGTGATTAATAAAAGAGAAAAACTAATATTCACTGACTAGCTGCTATGTGCCAAGCACTACTTAAGTATTATCTCACCATAAAACCATCTTATGAGATAGATATTATTGTTCTCTTTTCATAGAATTGAAGCAGAGAGTAAGCTCATGTTTCCATGTTCCCACACCCAATGATCTAGATTCAAATCTAGGTCTATTTAATTCAAAAGCCAAGAATACCTCACTAATAATAAACATTCTTAGTAATTCAGTGATGGTATTATAATTTCCGAGATAAATTTTCCAACCAATTGCACCTGAAATGGGGGAAAATGCAATCATGTTAACCATCAAGCAACACTTTTGATTTTATCAATTACACTGATTTGAAGGCAGGAATCAGTTCTTTGGGACCCATATTTACTTAATGTTCCAATCCATTTCAGTGTGTGTGTGTGTGTGCGTGTATCACACACACGTATATTTAGCACCTACTATGTAACAGATACTACCCCAGGTGATGGGAAACACTACTGACCCAGTACACAGAAACCCTGTGTACGCTGCTCAACTGTCACAAGCTAGTGACAATGCAAGGGACTAGGGAGGCAGGGCCCCATCAGTCTTGCTCAGTTGGTATTTCTAGGTCTTAGCCAACGCTAAGCACATTGTAGGTACTCAAATATTTGTTGAACGAAGGGAAATTATCATTCCTTGAGCACTCAATATAGTTCTAGACAATGTACCTTCTATGGCCTCACTGGAATCCTAAAGACAAACAAAGGAGGTGAGTTTCACTATTCCCATTTAACAGATGAGGCTCAACTGCTAGTGAAGTTCACATTCACTCACCCAGAAGTTAAAGAGACTGACCCCAAAGCCCAGGCTCTTCCCACACCACATCCCATTTAAGAAACCTCTTCTTAAATTCTACACTCATTGCCTCAGTTGATTTTTGAAACGCTCTCTAGATCACCAGTCTGCGAAGTACACATCTTAAGCTACTTGCATTTTTACTCTGTCGAAATACTTTCTAGAACTGAGAAATGCTAATATAATCTAACTTTAAAATTAAAGTTTCCTTAAAAATTACTACAAAAATACAAAAACTTGAGATGTAGCCGAAATAAGGTTCAGAACCATAAAGCAACCTACCCTCAGCGCTTTTGGACAAATGACATCTCTAGGAAATCAACAGGAATGACAGCTTGGCTGTGTCAAGTGAAAAAGATTCACCTACAATTTTAAAAAAGAATGCTGCATTAGAAACTGAAAGATTAAATGTATCCTTCCTCCCTGTAATTCCATGTAAACTGCTGGCGAGATCTTTTCAGTAGAGTCACTATATCACAAATTGTTAAATAAGCCAAGCCAAAATCTATGTTGGTACACACTAAACAAGTCACTAATTGCTGTATTTCTAAAACTATATTTTTGAATTTTTTTAATACCAAAATTTGAAACACCATATAATCTAGTACAGTACAGAATATCCTCAAATTAAGTCTGTATATCTCTGAAGTAGGTTAAGGTATATCACAAGGCTCCAAAAATAAAACCACCTGACCTCACTTAAATTTGAAAAACCAAAGTTCGGTAGCGGTAAGAGAAGGGGAACTAGAAGTAGAACGTGAGAGCGGGGGAACACTGGACCATCTAAGGCAACTCAAAGTCAGGCCCTCAAATACCAGTGAGGCTCTTACAAAGGCAAAGTAAAGTCTCCTGAAAGGCTCAAAAGGAACGAGTTTCATAACTAAAATGTTTTAACTTCAGTTAATTTCAATTTCACTTGAAATTGATAAAAAAAAATCATACCCACTGTACAGATGCGAAAAACAACAGGAGCGTTTTCAGGTTGCACAATCCGACGCCATATGTACGGCGTTTGGTGAAAACGCTCTCAATTGCTCCAAGTGGGTGCCGAGTGCACTGGGATTTGGATTTTAGAAAAATCTGCTTGGGAAGGAGCAAGGCTTGTAGAGGAAGGGCAGGAAGAACGGGCAAATTTTCCTGTGGGGGGCGGATCTGGGGACTCGGGAATTCCGGTTGGAGCCCCGCAGCACGGTCTCCCACGCGTGAGCCCGCATGGTGAGGGCTGCACGCCCGGGGCCCGCTCCGGGTCGCGGTTCCCTCACCCCAGAGGTCACCCTGACCCGGAAACAGTACCGTAGAGTGGCAGTCGGCCTCGGTGGGGGGAAACCGGGTGGAGGGGCGAAAAGGAAGGTGGGAGGGCGGGAAGTGCGGGGCAGAGACGAGGGCTAACTGGGGAAGGGCCGAGGACACCCCCCCGCC
Source organism: Balaenoptera ricei (assembly GCF_028023285.1). Taxonomy (NCBI): domain Eukaryota; kingdom Metazoa; phylum Chordata; class Mammalia; order Artiodactyla; family Balaenopteridae; genus Balaenoptera; species Balaenoptera ricei. The sequence goes on from NC_082655.1 coordinate 28,199,225, forward strand.
AAGACCCGGGTCCGGATCGGGATGGGGGTGGGGGAGGGAAGCCCCTCGAGGGCGCGCGAACCGCACACACTCACCTGCCCCTCCCCCTCCCCGCCCGCCCGGCGGAGGCTCCGAGCTGCCGTGGGCTGCGCGCGCACACAAGGCGCGCGCACGCGCGCTGCCGGTCGCTTCCTCGAGCTTGCGCTCCGCCGGTTCAGTCCCAGCCCCGCTCATTCAAAGCCGGGCGCGCGCTCCGTCTCAGCCGCCGCTGCCGCCGCGCAGCTGCCATATTCGCCCCCTCGTCGGGAAACCCTCCCCCAGTCCCCCCTCCTGCCTCTCCTTAGCCCTCGAAGGCGGCTCTCAGTAGTCCCAAACTCTTGTTTCTGCACCCCGCCCCAGGTCCTGTCTGGCCCAATAGGCGAGAGGCTACGGGTCCGGCGTCGGGGCTGAGAGCCAATGAGCGTTGGGGGGCGGGGTGAGCGGCGGAGGCCGGCGTGGCAGCTACCGGGGCTTGGTCAGGAGTAGGATTTTTGTGAACGTTGCTGGCTATACAGGCTGATGTTTTTCGGAGTGTCTGGGCTCGTCCCGTGTTGCTCTAGTTTCTACACACAGTGCCTCCGCTCCAACCATGCCCCCTTTCCTTAAACCCACAGAATCCCCATACCAGATGAGACCAAGAGAAATACGTGTTTAGATTGCAAAAAATGAGGGAGTCGTAGCTGTCTCAAGATGATGGATCTGGCCAGATCTCAATCATTCCACAACTTTAGGGGTGCGAAGCGCTGAGTTTAATTCAGAATTTAGGCTCCTGCTAGTAAATTTTGATTGAATTTCCTATAACTGGAAGTTAAAAAGTGGCACTTCACCGTGTCCCTGCATTTGTTCCTGGCTTGCTTACCGAGCTAGCCACTCTTCCAAATTAAGGTGTTCTTTTTCTATGGTTCTCTCTTTGAAGCCTGATTGTTTTTTGTTTCTTTTCATCCTGTATGCTATTAAAAGGCTAGGATCCTTTGCTATTGTTGGTAAGGGGCCCTCAGAAAAGTATCTGCTCCACTGTTGTAAAGTGACTGGTGAGGGAGGTTAGAAGTTTATATAGTCAAAGACTGAAAGCTGTTCATGCAAATTGTTCCTCAACCAGCCTTTTTTTTTTTTTTTTACCTCTTTTTTGGCTACAACTACCTTTGTTCTGTCACCCTGACCAGCACTTACCTACCCACTTAACTTTCCAGTACCTCCACCCCCTCCACCCCACCCCAGTCTATACCACATTTCTATTAATAATTTAACTTGTTTATCCTCAGGAGGGGAAGAAAAAGAATGTTTATTACTTTGCTCTGGAATTATTCTGTGTAACCTTGGATAAGTTATTATATCCCTAAACTTCAGTTTCCTCATCAGTAAAATGGCCATAATAGTGCCTACTTCATGGCCAATGCTTACAAAGCTCTTAGGGCAGAGCATGGTGCATAGCAAGCATTCTTAAATGAGAGCTGTTACTGCCTGCTACTAGTACTACATTACTACTAAATCATTCCCAGTAACTACAGCTCCCTAAGTCCACTTGACCCTCCGCAGTCCCTTAAACACCTGTTCTAGCCCTTAAACTCTTCAAATGCCTAAATTCCAATAATTCAAAATTTCTAGAATTTTTTTTTTGATTCCCAAAATCAAAAATCCAGGCTAGTTTACATCTTGATATGAACATGTTTTCAAAATGCTTTTCCTTAGTGATGAGTATCTTTGCTTCAAGTTATTTATTATATCCCTATGGTTTTTTCTTCCTTTTTTTTTTATTATTCCTCAGTTTTCTTTATAAAATTTTCCATTTGCAAATGAAACAAAACAAAAGGTACATATTTTTCTAGAAACAAATAGTGAATACTTGTTTTCCAGCACAACAACAAAACAAACAGAAAGCTTGCTAAAGACTGCAAACTTAAAATTTACTTTAAAAATACCTATAAGAGAATATTTAAAAATCATCTTTAGTTGTTGAGTAGTAATCCCATAATTGGGGATCATAAGTGCCAATAATTTGGGGTCTTGCTTGGGGACCACTCTTGGAAGTGTGCAATTTGAAGTCCTGTTCTCTGCCCAAGGCTTGGGTGGAGTGGGGAGGAGGACCACCAAATGTCAAGCGGGAGGAGCATAAGGGATAGAACCTGATATATGAAATATTTCTTTTTGGATTGCCTCTTTTTCATGGGGTACAGTTAATTATACCTGCTCTGTGTCAGGACCATTCTGCCCACTTTAAGTCTTCTGATTTGCCTGCCCAATCCCCAATCACCAGCTTGATTTTTTCATTCTATCAGCTTCCAACACACCACTTACTCTCCCAGTTCAAAGCCTGGATAGGCTTCCTTGTTCTGAATTCTCCAGCTGGCTCTGAGCAGTGTCTTATCAACTGCCCTCCCATCCCTGCCTGGGAGGTAGGGCAGACCTTGCAAACACAGCCCAGGGCTTCCAGATCTTCCCCAACTCAGTTCCCTGGTTTTTCACTAAAGGGATGGTTTTTTCCTTAAGCACAATCTTAGACCTGCTGTTCTGACTTGGACATTAATGGCTTTTTATTGATGAGCAGCTGTTCACGGTTGAATACGGATCATAAAGTCACATTCATTTCTTGATCAAGCAAAACAAAGCCTTGTAGCTTATAGAGTGACAGTTTTGAATGGATACATTTGAAAGCAAAGGATTATCTGGTGATAATTTTAATGGATTGATTTATTGATCTTTCTCTTCTAGAGAATTTTGCTTGCTTTCAAAATAGTACATTTTAATATTATGGAAAACCATAATTTATTTCTTAATATCCATAATCACCATTTAATAGTTAGGATCAATTGCTTAATAGAGAAACCAAAAACCCTGAAGCAGCTTTTTAATTTCTTTTCTATTAAAAGAAAATTAACATTCTGTGAAGCATTTAAATAAATATGTTTCATCATTATTTCTATAGCATATCTTTTTTTTTTTTTAATTTATTTATTTATTTTTGGCTCTGTTGGGTCTTCGTTTCTGTGCGAGGGCTTTCTCTAGTTGCGGTGGGCGGGGGGCCACTCTTCATCGCGGTGCGCAGGCCTCTCACTATCGCGGCCTCTCTTGTTGCGGAGCACAGGCTCCAGACGCGCAGGCTCAGTAGTTGTAGCTCACGGGCCTAGTTGCTCCGCGGTATGTGGGATCTTCCCAGACCAGGGCTCGAACCCGTGTCCCCTGAATTGGCAGGCAGATTCTCAACCACTGCGCCACCAGGGAAGCCCCAGCATATCTTTAATTAGTAGTAATTTTTATTGCTAAATACAGGAAGACCCGAGGTTTAAGAATAATTAAGAGTTAACCAAGTCCCTTCAGAAGATGCCTGGATAGGAATGGAGAAAAATAATCCATGTCTTTTTTTAGAAATGGATTCATATGAAAAAATGGGGTGAACTCTTCATTATTATGTTTCAGTAGTGAGGTTCAGCAATGTAATACCTCTTGGCACTGTCCATATTGTTATTAGAGCTATAATATAATTCAGCTCTATTATGAGTTAAGTAGACTTGATCTGAGCGGGTCTGGCAATCTAATGCCATTTATTATTTCTAACAGTAAATATGTTGAGATTCATTCAACCAATATAACATAACAGTTTATAACATGACTTATCTTGTATGTGAATTGAAAACTTAAAGCAACACTGAATCAACAATGAAAGCCTAATCCATTCAGCTACAGCATGATGGACATTGCGGCTTTGATCTTGAACACGTTTGAGCCTTTTCTCACCTGCAAAATCAGGCTAATAATTCCTGCCTTATGGATTTATTTGGCAAAGTAAGTGGCATAACGTACATGGAAATGTGTTGGAAACAAAGCAATAAAATCAATGAAAGCTCTTAGGCGTACAGGTTTATCCTCTTCAAGTCCCTGAATCTTCTTTTAGCTCACTACAAGGAATAGTGCTTCTAAGGAAAACAGAGGTGAATTTTGTGTTATCAGCAACCAGAAATAGACATATTTATTAGTAACACGTTAAAAAGGGGAAAAGAGGAAGGAACACTCAACTTTGAAGCTGCGCTCTGAGTTCACCCCCCACCTCCTTTGCCTCCTTTGCTTTAAAGATATAGGGTGAAAGAGCAGCTATTAGAACAAAAGCACCTACAATGCTACCCTTCCCTCTCCGTGCTTTTTCTCACTACTCACTGGATATTTTTCTCAAGATAGTATCTGTTGCCAAATTTTGTCCATTTTTTCTTCTCAGTGTCTGTTATTTTAGCACACCAGGATTATCATAATGATCTTTGATCCTCTAGCTCAGCTCAGTACGTCACCGCATGATTAATAGAAATATTTTTCAAGCACATACTTCTTCATGCTAATGCTCCTGTTCAAAATAGAGATTTGTTGTTGTCCATTAATGCAAATTCACTTAGGAGGATACGTGTCTCAATTGTTGCTTTTGGTTTTTTTTTTTTTTGGCTGCGCAGTTTGTGGGATCTTAGTTACCCGATCAGGGATCGATCCCGCGGCCCCTGCAGTGGAAGCGAGGAATCTTACCCACTGGACCGCCAGGGAAGTCCCTTGACTGTTGCTTTTTAATCTCTTAATTTCAAAGTGCTACTCTTGGATCCTTCTCTGACCACCTCTGGCCCTTTAAAATATTAGACATAGCAATTCTTGTTAAAGGCATTTGTCTGTATAAGATGTACATTTCATACAGTGAAAATTACTCACCTCCTCACAGTGAAATATGTATTTCTTGCTCTAATTTTTATTTGAAATTAAACCCTTTATAAGTGAGAATTAAATCCATATTATAATCATCCTAGAAGTTTTCAGTATAAAGAACTTATTTTCTCTCTTCCTAGGGAGAATTTACATGTATAAAGGATCATCTGCTTAAATACATACATTACTCTCAAGAAAAACCAAAGGAAAATATCTTGCCACATAGCCAGACACACTCATAAGTATCCTGCCCAAAAAGAATTATTTTTTTCTGCTCATAGGCACAGAGCCCATTACCATGGCAATCGTAACTAGTGGTCTCTAACTGAGTGAATTTTATACACTGTTATTTGAAATGTTAAGGCAGTAAGTCAAGGTAAAGTGCAATTTCTGTTATATTTTGGTAGGATTTCTTTATCTCAAAAATCTCATAAAGGAAAAGTTTCATCATGCTGTCTATTCACTTGCTTAATTAAACAGTTTACTCAACAGTTACCATGGGCACAGTGTGTGCTAAGCATGTTAGAGGAATCAATAGAACACACAGCCCTTAACTGAAAGGAATTTCCCTAATAAAATCAGCTTGTCAAGGGTAAACAGAATTCCTGGAAGAACAGTTTTTCCTAAGGAGCTTTCTAATTTTAGCATGATCTGATCATAATAGCTAGAGTAGTGTATCAGAGCCTGCAACTAGTGTGGTAAGAGGTTTGTAGCTGGGCAGGCTGCCCACAAGTATTCGAGTATCAATACCTACTATAACCCTGACAGCAGGCCCCTTCTTTTTTGGTCTTACACATCGTGTCTGTAGCTACTCTCTGGGGAGGCAAAGTTGGCGGGGATAAATCTTTATGTTTCTTTCACTAGAGATTGCACACTTTTTGTCAGCTGGTGCCAACCTGAGGAAGCTGAAAATGCCCACTGATGAGAATGGAAGAAGGGTGTGATCCTCCAATGGTTTCTTTTTTTTTTTTTTAATGTTTTAAAATTTATTTATTTATTTATTTATTTTTGGCTGTGTTGGGTCTTTGTTTCTGCGCGCAGGCTTTCTCTAGTTGCGGCGAGCCGGGGCTACTCTTCGTTGTGGTGCGTGGGCTTCTCATTGCGGTGGCTTCTCTTGTTGCAGAGCACAGGCTCTAGGCGCGTGGGCTTCAGTAGTTGCAGCACGTGGGCTCAGTAGTTGTGGCTCGCGGGCTCTAGAGCACAGGCTCAGTAGTTGTGGCACATGGGCTTAGTTGCTCCACGGCATGTGGGATCTTCCCAGACCAGGGATCAAACTCGTGTCCCCTGCATTGGCAGGCAGATTCTTAACCACTGGGCCACCTGGGAAGTCCTCCTCCAATGGTTTCTGATGGGTTTCCCAAACCAAATACACATGGATTCAGATCAAGGTTTAAGCATCTCTGTTTTGGAGGATACAGATAATAAGTTCAAAAATGTATGAGCTGGGACTTGCCTGGTGGTGCAGTGGTTAAGAATCTGCCTGCCAATGCAGGGGACATGGGTTCGAGCCCTGGTCCGGGAAGATCCCACATGCCGAGGAGCAACTAAGCCCGTGCGCCACAACTACTGAGCCTACAATCTAGAGCCCGCGAGCCACAACTACTGAAGACCACACGCCTAGGGCCTGTGCTCCACAACAAGAGAAGCCACCGCAGTGAGAAGCCCACACACCACAATGAAGAGTAGCCCCTGCTCACCGCAACTAGAGAAAGCCCACACACAGCAACCAAGACCCAACACAGCCAAAAATAAATTAAAAAACAAAAAAACAAAAAAAAAACTATGAACTATTTGAAACAATTTCCTTGCCCTGGCATTGTCTCTGCCCACCTTCCCCTGTAGGAAGGATGAATTCCCTATTCTCTTGTTCCTTTCATGTTTTGCCACCTCAGGAATCTGATGAAACCAGGAGATATATCAGTTAGGATTAGGACTCTGGCCGAGTAGCAATGAAACCCTGAAAGAGCAAAGGCTGGTATGGTCAGGGGCCCAAACTCTTTTTAGCTGAGCTCTCTATACCCTCCCCAAAGGGGCTGGCATTTGTTTTCCTGGTGCAAGGAGACGTCTTGGTCCATTAGGTGGGAAAAACAGGAAAGGATGAAGAAGGGCAAAGGGATGCATAATAGCCATCTTTTAAGGAAAGTTCCTAGAATATGCCACAAGGTTGTTTATAAAAACTCACTGTACACAAATTGGTCATTTCTCGCTGCACTTACGGCTGAGAAAGTCTTTGTTCTTCATGGCCCTGTACCCTGCCAGTGATTCTAATAATTAACACTCACATTGTGTTCATTACATGCTAGGTACTGTTCTGGTACAATAAGGAGCCTAATGGTTTATGGGCCAGCGAATGACATAATATAGGCAACACTATGGTCATAACAATAACAGGAGTGGCTACCTTTTACCGAGAGCTTACCATCTGTTGGGCACTGGGTTAGGTGCCTTATATATGGTAATCGGTCCTCAAATACCACACTGCAAGGTAGATATTTCCCACATTTTATAGGTGAAGATACTGAAAATAAAGGAGACTAAGAACTTGTCTGAGGGCATAGAGGTGGTAAAATTTAAACTAGAATTTGAACAGGAATTTGGACCTAAATATGTTTTTCTAAAAGCTCTCTTCACAATGAAACACTTTCTCCTGCTTGGGGAAAAGTGGGAGGAATTAAATGTTGGAGCTGAGATCTGGAGTTAGATTTGAATCCCAGCTTTACCATTAAAAGCTCTGTGAACTGGGGCATTTAATTTAATCTTTTTAGGTATTGCTTCCTCATCTGGAAAAGGGGATAATATCTTCATAGCATAAATGTAAGGAAAGAGTCCACGTAGAACACTCAGTGTAGTAAAGATGTGGTAAATCTTTAATTATTGTTATTGTTATTACTATTAGTAGTAGTACTAGTAGTATTTTAGCTAGCACTCTTCAGGATAAAATGGAGAAGAGGTAAAAGTAGGTAGACCACCTAGAAATCATTGCAATGATCAGAAGGTGATGCAGCTGAGAAAAGAGTAGAGACAATAGTACAAGATATAAATGTTTCACTTATTATCAGAAATACAGGAAGATATTCTTACTACCTCTTTATTCTCTGTTCCTTATATTGACCAAAATGGGAACATCATATTTACTTTATGAATCTTTCAGATCCTGGAGAAACAGTACTAACACACAAAGTATTTTTAAATGACTTGCTCAACAGCTAAATACCCACTTGCTACGTTTAGAAGTATTTTTAAAAATTTAAACACAAATTTCTAAGACAGGATTGTTCAGAGAAACATTATTAAAAAAAAAAAAAAGTGGCCAGCTTGTGAATGAAGGCTATGTGAAGCCATACTGCCCACGGATTTTTAACAATTAGGCATTTTAAAAACTCGAAGTTAAAATTGTAATTTATCTGGCATAAATAATTATGGGTATGTACTATAATAACTTTAGAAAAATTTTAAAAGCAGACAGCCAGAAACTTAAAGAAGTTAAATCAGGAACTTTTTAACAAAGTCTGTGGCTAAGAAGCAAAAATTTAGAAATTCCTTTTATTCTCAAATGACTTGTATTAGTGAAACCCAGTCCCCTTAAAACTGAGCTCCCCTGCGAAGTTTATGGTTAATCTCTCTATCTAAAACTTTACTCCCTTTCTTGTCCCACCCCTGTTCCCCTCAGGATGGAGGAGTATCAAAGAAAAAGGGGGACCGAAACCAAGCAGAACCCTGTGGGGCCTTCCCAGGTACAAAAGCCCCTCCATGTCCCCCATTTCTTATTTGCAGAAAAAAGGCTTTAGGCTCCTAGGCCTTCACTAAGTTCCAAAGAGCAGACTGGAACAGTTAATGATTAGAGCAACAGAGGCACAAGACTCGACTCCTAGTTCCTGCTGAAGGAATATAAATAACAATCAGATGCGTATCTATGAGTTGTTTAGTAAAAACTAAGACCCCCCTCCCCCCCCACCCAGTGGAGGATGGTGACCACATGCTGACCACAAGCACATAGACCCCAGACTGACTGGAGCCACCAACAAATGAGATTCCGGAAACATCACCTCACCACCAACCAATGAGCCAGAATGTCCAGGAGCTGATCAGGCATCCTAAGACCCTCTCCCCTAACACTTGCTTAAAAGCCATCAGGGAGTTCGGGAGTCTTTCGAACATGAGCTGCCCTTTCTCTTTGCTTGGCACCCTGCAAATAAATCCTTACTTTGCAGCAAACATCCGCTGTCAGAGTTTGGCTTTTTGTGCCACAGGCCCACAAGCCCTAGCTCTGTTACATTAGAAAAGTTCTTTATTAAAAATCTATGGAAAATTTTTGACAAAAAGTTTCCAGTGGACTGAATTAAAACTTGAGGTAAGGAAGGACTACAGATAGTGGCCAATTTTGTGGCTTTCACAGTGTTCAGATGTGAAGAATATTTTTGCATCTCCCAGAAACCGAATGTAGGAATTTGTTCCATAGATGCTACAATTGTAGTTCTTGGAATTTAGTTTTCTCAGTGAAAGGAAATGTCCTGAAATGGACAGTAAACTGAATTTGCATTAGAAAACTTGATTTTTAAGTCTTTCTTGTTGGGTCTCTCTCTCCTCCTCCCCATTTTAGTGGTAGAGCTTTCTCATCCCTCTGAGGTTGGAACTGAGGGAAGTATGAGAGTCCTCAATTAACCAGTGGTGTGGTCTAATTCGTGCTCTCTGGACATGAAAGCTGTTCCTCATGAAGGGAGTGTACTGGTGCTCCAGTAACATGAGACGGCTTCTTGATTTCCCCGTGCTCCATGCTTCATTCATCCACTAAACAGTGAGTCTGCATCTACTAGTGCCAGACATTTTGTGAGAGGGCAAGAGAAATGCTTACTAAGGGAGAGCCTTACTGCCTTCAAGGAACTCACTATCTAATGGTATTTCAGCCTTTGTTCTTACCACCACACCTTCTTTCAGGACACTCTTCCTTGGCTAATCTCATGCTTTATTCCTCACCACTCATCTCAGGTATCATATTCTTCTGGAATCTGTCCCTCATCCATCTCCATCCTCACAGGATGCTCCTACCCCCAGCCAAGTGCCCCTCCTCTGTGCCCCTACAGCACAAACTACAAACTAGAAAGCTCTTTCAACTATTTAAAGTATTTCATGATTTGTTGGTACAGCAACTTGGAGGTGGTATATCTGCTTACAAATCAAAAATTTCTAAAAGTTTTTTTTTTGATGAAATAAGTACATACAAACATAAGGGATCAAAAGAAACTGTATTTTGAAGAAATTTGATTTTTGTGATTAAAGCTAATACATTTTATATATTACAAAAATATTTTTAGTATATTTTCTTGAAAATGCCATAGACTTTTTCTTGTTGTGCAACAAAATAGCTCTTAAATAAGCAGTTCTTGTATTTGTGTTTTCAACCTGTTCTTCAGAATAGCACTTCAGTTGCTTCCTGAAAAGCAAAAACAATACAAATATTTTTAAGAAAATACAGTGTGATTTTAAAATATGTTTTATTAATTTTAGCTTTTTCTAATATTTCATGGTATGGTTAATAAGGCAAAACTTAGTATTTCAGAGTTTACCAATTTAATGTGCTCTTGTGTGGAACCATGGAGAGAGAATAGTGGTGCTTGTATATTGTATTTTTCACATTCAAGTTTTGTCATTTTATTTAGTGTAATTTCATAACTCTCTTAAAAGTAAAATACTGTTAATTCAGAATGAAAAGTTATAAAAAACCCATAATTTCATTTCATCAATGGGCTATGATTTGAACGTGCCCCACCCCCAAATTCATATGTTTTAAAGCCTAGTGTCCAATGTGATGGTATTAGGAGGTAGAGCCTTTGATAGGTGCTTAGGTCTTGAGGGTGGAGCCCTCATGAATGGGATTAGTATTTTTATAAGAGACCCCACAGAACACCCATCCCCTTACACCATGTAAAGATACAGTGAGACGTCTGCAACCCAGAAGAGGGGCCTCATTTGACCATGCTGGCACCCTGACCTCAGACTTCGGCCTCCAGAATTGTGAGAAATAAATTTCTGTTGTTTTTAAGCCACTCAGTCTTTGGTATTTTGTTATAGCAGCCTGAAAGGACTAAGACAATAGTGTTTAAGTCTTCTTATGTCTTAACTGAAGAATGATAGATTATTTAGTAGCAAAGGGGAAGCTGTTGATTAATTTTTTATCTGAAAAAAATGTCCTAAAAAACACCAAGAAGAATATCATTTACTAATGACTTGAAAATAGAATTTTCTGAATTTTGTAAAATCCCAAAGTTGTCAAGTACAAGCAGGAAGAAAGTCAGTGAAGATAATTAGGAAAAAAATGCATTTAATGAGGAAACACAAAATGAACAAATATATAATAAGGAGTACCTATACCTTATATTTTAATGCTTCTGGGAAGAAACAAATGAACTTAAGCAATACCTATCACGCTATTATAAAATAGACAACAAGTTTTACTTTTATTAGAATTCTGGAGACAGGAAAACAGGCATTAAAATACAATAACTTGTGTGTTGGTCTTTACCTTTTGTCTCTCAGCTCCAAACCCACCCTGCTATATTAGCTTTAAGAGGCCAGGGCTGGGTCTCTTCAAAGCGTTCTTCTCCCTTGACAGCTGGTTTCTAATTAGTTTCTACCATGAGGAGGGAAGAACGGATTATTTCCTCCTGAAGTCCCAGCCTCCAGTTGTTCTGCTACTCCCAGAACCGGCCTTATTGTTTCCTTTCATCCTGACCTTATTTATTTTTAAATTTAAAATCTAGTCTTCGCTTTTACTACTGAAATATTTCAGTATTCTTCTAAATTATTACCCCATCTCAAATTCACGGCAACTCGTGGCCACAGCGAATGGTTCAGGAATGGGTATGTGGCCCAAGCAAGGTCAATGACATAGCTTTGGGACTTTTGCTGGAAGTGCTGGGAAAGAGGTTTGCTCTTTCTGGATTAGCTGTTGGGCCAGTAGACTGTAAACATGAAGATGCTGGTGGTACCTGTACCATGAGGGTTGGGGCGCCTGATGAAGAGTCTGCCTGGGAGTGAATCTGCCACCAAGAAGAATAGAGCTGAGAGATGGAGAGACACAGGTTCTAGATGATGCCATTTGAGCCCTTGGTTCTCACTGTGGCAGAAATCAGACTACTTCTGGACTTCTCCATTAAGTGAGTTCACTTTACTGCCTAAACCAATTGGAGCTGAGCTTCTGCCCTTTGCAACTGAAAGAGTCCTGATGTAACCTGCATTTCTCATTCCCCACACTCTTATACGCCATCCTATAGTGTGAAAAACATTTCCGTAGGGTGGTCTTGTCTCTACCATTGAAGCTCTAACTTTCTCAATGGCTGAGATCGTGTCTTTCTGCCTGTGGTGCCATGCTGCACTCAGTCTTTATTTAGTAAACATTTTCTGGTACCTCAGTATGTGGAGACAAACAGAGAAAAAGTGAACTGTGCTTACCGAGAATTCAGTTCAAAATCAAAACTGCCGTCGTAAATATTTCCAAGAGCAACACTCTTCCCACCAGACAGCTGACTACTGTAGTCACTGTCTGGGCAGCTGTGCCCACAGCAGACACTTTGCTGTTGCTGCTGCCACCGCCGCTGCCGCTACTGCCACTGCTAGAGACAGACTGCGCGGCTAGGCTGAAAGTCCTGGACTCCACCTGAACGACGCCATCCAGGATAAATTCAATCTTAAAATCTTTTCCTAGGGAAAAAAAAATCATCACAGTGTCTGACTTCCTTTTATTATTTGCTTGCTGTCGTACAATTCCAATTGGGTTTTCATTGACTTACAAATACTGTGTAACCCCTAACGAAGTATTTTTGGAAATTGAGTCAAATAAATTAAAGTATAAACAAGTGTAGAGAGGGTCTCAGAGTCAGAAGAGTTCTATCTGCCCAACAACTATGGGCAGGAGGACTCTGGGTAGATTTTCTTTCTGCAGCATCAGTACCTACTTCTTAGGGGTTCTTTCCTAGTGCCCAGAGGCTGTTTGAAATGAAGGACAGTAGGGAAGGGAGGTGAGGGTGAAATGAAGGACAATAGGGAAGGGAGGTGAGGGTACTGAACCTCTGTCTGATCCCCATACACTTGACCGAGAAGTGAAGAAGCTGCAGCCTCAGTTGGGGGAGGTGGGGATGGATACTGAACTTTTTATTTTGAAAAACTTCAAACGTAAGAGTTGAAAGCATAGTACCACAAACACCCATACGCCCTCGACTTAGACTCAACCATTTTTAACTGTTTTCCACATTTGCTTTAAGTCAGATGCTATTTTCGTGTTGCAAGATCGTGATCCCTTTCTTTTTACCCAAGGTAGACAAGCTTGAAGAAACACGTTAGATATATTTAGAGTGTGAAACACCCATCTAAATATTTCTTAATCCATATGTTAAACCTTCCCACAGTTTTGAATATCAGTTAACCAATATATTTTTCCATGACATAATTTCTTCTTGGACCACTGCTATCATTAATAGTGGTTACCGTAAAATAGATAGCTAGTGGGAAGCAGCCACATAGCACAGGGAGATCAGCTCCGTGTTTTGTGACCATCTAGAGGGGTGGGATAGGGAGGGTGGGAGGGAGGCTCAAGAGGGAGGGAATATGGGGATATATGTATATATATAGCTGATTGACTTTGTTATACAGCAGAAACTAACACAACATTGTAAAGCAATTATACTCCAATAAAGATGTAAAAAAAATAAAATAAAAATAAAGTGAACTGCCAAATTAAAAAAAAAAATAGTAGTTACCATACAGAGCAGAATGTGCAATACTTGGCATAATTCCAAAGTTTTCATTCTTCTGTTTTTTTTCTATTATCTTAAAAAAAAATAATGTCTGTTTTCATTCGTCTTTTCTTTTTCAGGAGAGAATATATTGACCACATTGTGCTTTCTATAGCAATGCATTCTATAACTTTCAAGGTGGATAGACATTGTTCCATAGAATTTTCTGCCACTGTTACAATTCCTGACAATGGTGTTTTTAAGTCTTTCTTTTTTTTCAGTTTGAAAAAACTGAATTTTTGTGGCAGGCATATTTTTTTCTTAAAGATTTTGATGTGTGAAGAATTTAGATATTTTTGCTTTGTTTTCATGTTTTTTTCTCCTGCAGTATTGTGAGGAATGCCAGGCTAGGCTAGTGGAGAGGCCACTCCATGGAGGAGAAGTGAAGAACTCAGCCAAAATCCAAGATCAAAACCTCAGTGACACGACTCCAATCAAGCCATCCCAGCTGAAGGCCCAGACGTCATCAAACAGAGATGAACCATCCCAAATTCCTGACCCACATTATTGTGAGCAAATGAAATCATTGTTGTTTTGAGCCATTAGATTTAGGGCTGGTTTGTTAAGTAGCATTAGAAACTGAAACAAGTGCTGTGTATCACATAGGTTGCTAAATAAACGTGTCCCAAATGTTATTATCCATTAGTAATATTATTTTAATCCAGATTGTTCAAAAGATGCAGTCTCAGCTGTTTATTTTCTTCTTCCACTTTTTTCTTACCTAATTCTCACATTTTTATTTTCTGTGTGAGAAACTACAACCCATGCCTTCTCTACCCCGTGGCCCCTGCCTTGCTCTTTAGGGAGCTATAAGTAGAAGAGGGTGTGGTGCCACTGGATCAGGCTGGCCTAATCTGCAAGGGGATTTCCCACAGTGCAGTAATTAAGTGGGATACCTACTAGAAAGTGTTACAAGAAAGACGCTTTATTCATTTTCTTACATATGCTTTGTTGTTACTGCAGTTTTACAGTTAATCTAAAAACTGGCTAACTGATTTAAAAATAATAAAGAGATGACTATATTTGACCTTCCTTACTATACACAACCCGAGAACTGAAACCCTACACTTGATGGAAAAAAAGCAAGACAGAAAGCAAGAAATAAGGAAGGAAGGAAGGAAGGCAGGCAGGCAGGAAGGAAGGGAATTAGAAACAATGACTGTTCTCCATAGCAAATAAGATAGACACTCTAAGGGAAGCTTTGAACTCTTAAAGGAAATATACTGGATAAAAGGAGAGCACTATTTTGTTATCACAAAAACATCAAAACCTACATTACTGCTTCAGCACTCCAGTGACCTTGGTTACGTTGGAACATTGCCTTTGGAAGTGGTAGTTTGGAGACCTTGATCCTCAGGTTGGGTCTTTGTCACTGCGCACCTCTTGAGTCCACCTTCCTGGGGAGGTGGGCAACCTTCTCTCAGGCAGGGTTCTTGTCAAGTTCCTCATTTCCCATAAAAGGGTCCCAGTCCTACTGCCATTTAGGCTGACTGTTAATGAATTAGGCTCTGTCCTTAGTCACCAGGCTTACTGGACACTCCAGGTACTTGTCCCAGAGCACAATGTTGAACTCATTGCCACTGGATTCCCATCAAACTCTAGGTTGAGATATTGTTGCCCAGTAGGCAGATCAAACTTATCTGGTGTAGGGCATCATCAAAGCACGAGGAAACAACAAATAAGGAAAAAATTCTTTTGGAATGATTTTAGCTTTTGATATTTAGTTCTTATGGAAAAAAAAAAACCAGATTATTGTTAGATATTCTTTAACTTCTCTTACTCTTTACTTTGGCTTCTATTCTGACCTTTAGTGTGGGTGTGTGTTTGAAATAACCGTGCTTAGAAGAGTGAGGACCACAATAAAACTTCTTCAGGAGTTCGGGCCTATAAAGGTTGAGGTAAACAGATTAACGGAGGCCTGTCTCCAGTACAAGGAGTCTATTTCATTCTTTTCTTTTCTTTTCTTTTTCAGTTTGTAGCTATTTAATGATGAGGTCAAATTTGTTAAATCTGGCGATTGCTTGAACTTCAGAGGAGGTTGATCCAGTGGCTCTGTGTTGTCCTTGATGACCTGATTCTTCTGCCTTCCATGGGTAAGCATCATCATAAGGCTGTTTTCTCTCATGGTGTATTTCATTCTTTTCGATACTGAATAAGCTATCATCAATAGAGGCCTGTTTTTTGGACATATCATTTTTGCCTTGGTAGAAAGGCTTTTACCAGTTGGAGTTATGCCATCAATCCATATGAAGATAATATAAGAAACCTCACTGTGGAAGTTATGACTGTATTTACTGTTGAAGATAACATGTATTTACTGTTGAAGATATCATGTATTTACATGTTGACGATGTCATGAGTATACTTCATGAGAACTCATAGGAGACATTTGTTCTGATCTCAGAGCAAGCTGTGATTCTCCACAGCAACTGGTCTATCTGCAGAGGACTGTGAATCATGGTAATGTTCATGTTTTCTCCTTTGCATTGGCTTTCAGAAAGACTAGAACCCACCTTCCAGCCCAACTCTGAACTCCTGCATGGGCCATTAAAATTTTATAACACTATATTATCCTTTCTTTTCTTGAATTTGAAAAATCTATATATTAAGTTTTCTTATTATAAATGTCATACATACATAGTGAGAAAATTTAGAAAAATACACACATGGATAAAGAAGAAAATACGAATCATGATATAATTTTGATGTACATCCTCAAGTTACCTGTTTTAATTCCCTTAATTGCTTATTTTATTTTTCACTTTGTTGTGCATATTAAATATATTTTTGTAAGCTAGACATTCTGATTTCTATAATTTATTGACCAGTGTAGTATAGACTGCTTTGTTCATTAAAAGGAAATTATAATTGTCCCTATTTATGGGTATATATGTGAGGATCCAAAATAGTACACTCACCTGTTCTAAGAAGAGTAAGATCTGTGTAGTTGGCCCAACAGCTGCTAAATGGAATTGTTGTATTTCCACTAAGACCACTGATTTGGTTATTACTGGAGTCCTTTAGTACGGCCTTCAAAGTCAGTGAAGTAATCCCAACTGATACACAATTACCCTAAAGAAAAAAATAGTAGAGAATTATAACAATTGTCCTGTTCCCATGCTTTTTTTAAGAAAGATATTTGGAACTTTATTTTTTTTAATGCCTCATTTCAAATTTTAAATCTATAGAAGCTCCTTTTCCTGCACAAAGAGTTTGGGCAGTGGAGCAAATTCACTGAAAAGAAACATTTTTAAAACAGCAAAAGGTGATATGCATAGATATTAGTCCAACTTTGAAGAGGCAGTGCAATCCTTAGGTTGCCAGTCTACCAGGATTAGTGAAGTCGGTTCACCCTCCAGAATTTATAGCTTAATTCTTCCACTTAAGTAAATCTTTGAGTTATAACTTACATCAGCATCTACTGCCTTTACGGAAGGTTGCTGAGAAAATGGCTGTCCCAGCTGTGTTGCCACCGGCTGAGTGATCACTGACAGCGAGGACAAAAAGGCCACATGATGAACAGGAAATGCAAACCTTTCAACTGGTTGGGCAGTCACCTGTAAATGGTCATGAGTGATGAAGTGGTTTTCACATGATAAACTACATTCAGTAGCAAACTCATCTTAGCCAGGCTAAATGTTATATCATTGTTTATTTAAAAGTATGTTTAATACGTTGAGTCAATATTATTATAATATTTCCTCTAGAGCAAATTTATGAAGCATTGTCGTAAATAGTCAAAGCAAAGCACATTTTATACCAATACATAATTTTTAGAAGATAGGCTCCTTTTTCAACTACTTTATCATTTTAGTAATACTGTAAAAAAATAACCCACAATAAATTAGAAAGACATGTTCTCTAAATTATTGTATTGAAATAGAAAAATAGTTAAAATAAGAAATAAGCAACGTTTTAAATAGCTAAAATGCATTTTTCTAGTCACATTTTCTTACCTTAACCCAGCCAGAATCACTTGGGCTGGGGATAGGACTGGTAATAGACATGGAAGAGATATTAAATCCAAGGATACTACTGGTTTTTCCTAAAATTACAGCTTGTCCAAGAGAACCAGCAATTTCTTGGAGTTCAGATAACTGCATCTGACCTATGAGGAAACAGTGTTATGACATGTGGATTATAAGAATATGGTATAGTGAGAACACGTGAGAATATCTCACTTTCGTTTATGTTTGTGCTGCTCGCTCCATCCACATTATAGAATTCTACAGCTCTCTAACTGTACATGAGCTAAACATGACTAAGTCATACTAAGGAGGTCAGGAAAATAAAAAACTCAGTAGAATATGTTTCTTAAGCTGGAATTAAAGAAAAAACAAAGGTAGATAAAATAAATTCAAGAAAAATGAGTGAGAGCATGCTGAGAAAACTACTTTCCTCTGTCATCCTCTGTTTAGAAGTGAAGTACTATCATGTATGTCTATCATCGCATATCACTTTTTAAAGATTGAGTGTTAATTGTGGAATGGAAGGATAATTAACATCATCGGGTTTGTAGTATGAATTAATCAGTTGCTAATGTTAGCATTAAATTACTAACAAAAAATTGTTATTTGCTCTGGACATTGACGATTTTCAAGGTTAATTCTAACACTGTAGGTAGTTTCTGTTCCCTTTTTCTAGCTTGGCAGTTCCTCTTAAACCTACTGTCCCCCTAATGCTCTTTACGTTATGAAGGGACACCTCTACACGCTGTACTCCTTTTGTGAGAAGCCTGGAACTCTTGCTTGAACCCTTCTTCTACTTCACCTCTCCCCCACACCATTTAATCAGTTCTCAATTTCTAAATCTGCCTCCACTGCCCAAATCCTAGTTAACCCAGCAGCAGCAGAGATACTAAAACAGCTTTTAAACTGGCTTTCTTGTCTCCATTCTCTCCCTCTTGCACTCCGTTCCATACACTGTAGTCAGAGTGATCGTTTAAGAAACCGCAGCCAGGATGTTTTGGTGTACTGTTCCTACGATTCTAGCACTTACGATTCTTCCGCATCCACAGTCATGCCTTACGGACTTCAATCATTGAGTTTCTTCCATGAAGGCTAAGCCCTGAAGCTTAGCGTGCTCGGGAAGAAGGAGGCAATGCTCTCGGGCAGCAGGTCTCACGCGACACTTTGAAAATCACACTCTTGGGGAATTTCAGTCCCTGTCCATTGGAAAGGTGTCTTTGGTTGATTCAGACTCTTTGGGGTAAATGGCCGTCTAGCGGGCTCCCCCCGCCACTCCCTCCACACACTCTCCTGCAAGATGGCTTCCCAGGTAGGAGGGCTCACGTGGCAGCAGTACAAAGCAGCTTCATGTCCATACACTACAACTACCACCTCTCCTCACTGGTTTTCGGTGCAGGGTGGCCAGTCTGACCAGGCTGCACTGTTAACAGGTTCTCTCTGACCATTTGATGTGTGAAGGCATCCATTTCTGCTGACTGCCTTCTAGAAACCAAAGATCTTAACTTGAAGAGCTCTTATTCCTGACATGACTCTTTATCCAGAGGTCCCCTCAGCACTTAAGTAACTGCTTTCTAGGACATCTGGGAACTTCTGGATCTCCTGGCACTATGTGAAGGCTGTGGGGAGTTAGGAGTATTACTATGAATACATGCACATCTTTCTTGCCACTTCCCAATATTTTGCTGTGATGTCACTCCTTGCCAGGTTGTAGGGCTTTCCTCAAGACCTCAAACCCTACCCCAATCTAAGTCTGGGAAACATGCCATTGGTCTGTCCTTCCTCCTGCCCCTATTTCCATGTTCTTAGACTGTATTATGCCTGTATCTGGATAAATCTAACAAGATAAAACTGCTTTAAGGGGGTGGAGGGTGGGAGAGGTTATGTGTGAAGCAGTTTAGATCACATATAGGAAATAAATCACAGTTTCTTTGGACATCTGAGTGGCTAGTGCGGTAAATACTGGACCCCAATACATGTAAGGGCTTACCAGGGATTTCTAAGAGTCAGTGAGCAATCTATATATGTGGGATGGACCTGCTACAACTCCTAGACTAAATTAACAGACTATGTTGAGCCCAAAGCCCTGATTCTGTAGCTACAAGGAAATACAAGTTTGATGAAGGAAAGTAACCTATGACTGGGCAGAGAACATCACCGTGAGATCTGGTTGCAACACAAGCCTATGCTTCCTGTTTCCTTCAACAAAGAGAGTTGATCAGCACCTCATTCCATTCATGCAAGCCTTTGCACAGGCTTATCGCCACAAGGGAAGAACCTTCTGCCTGCCTAACTGGTAGAATTCCAAAACAGCAATGTGGCAGGTGCATGGGGTTAAAGCTCAGAAGCAAACCTCCTGGAGAAATGAGTGATGACCCCTAGTGGCAGAAGATGAGAACTTCACCCAGTACCTAAGTTTACACATAAGAGAGCCTGGGAGTTTAATGAAAAAGATGCTGGACAGGAATAGGGTAATCAGGATTTTCTGAGTCTGAAAATCATACAGCGTGGAGGCTCTCTTTATGAACAAGTCTTATTTGTGAAACTTTTATAATAGTAGTCAATTATTTGACCACATTATTAAGTGGACCCTTCTCCCAGGGCCTTGAAAGTTAAAGCCCCTCCCAGGACTTGTACAAGTAAAGGGTCCTTTAGCTTAAGCTTCATTAGCTGGATGGTAATATTCCTCTGACAGAGACCCAGACCTCATCTTCTTGGAGAGGGGTATGCCTAGGTGAGAGTACTTGTGCTTGACCACTAGAGACAACGGTACAGTTGGGAATTAGCAGCTGGGGATGCGATTGCATGTCAAGAGGCCAGGAAAGTTCAGTTGCACCACAAGAGAGGCTGATACAGAGCAGAGAAGACCACCCATGCTGTCGCAAAGACTATGAAGACAAGAGGGCAGCAAGAGGGCCTGAGGTCAGGAAAGCCCTTTAGTATTCAGATACCAACTTGAACAGATGGAGAGGAAGAAAATCTGAAGGGCTGAACATTTACCCAAATGCCCACCCAAACTGAGTCACCTTAAGGAAATCATAATTTAAGCCAGCAAAATTTCCTCTGATGGGATAGCTGAGCTTATTTTTATCTCTGATACCTGGAAAATAGGGTATGAGGGACTTCCCTGGTGGCGCAGTGGTTAAAAATCCCCCTGCCAATGCAGGGGACATAGGTTCGATCCCTGATCCGGGAAGATCCCACACGCCGTGGAGCAACTAAGCCTGTGCACCACAACTACTGAGCCTGCGCTCTAGAGCCCGTGTGCCACAACTACTGAGCCCATGTGCCACAACTACTGAGCCCGTGTGCCACAACTACTGAAGCCTGCGCGCCTAGAGCCCGTGCTCCACAATGAGAGAAGCCACCACAATGAGAAGCCCGCGCACCGCAACGAAGAGCAGCCCCTGCTCATCGCAACTAGAGAAAGCCCGAGCACAGCAACCGAGACCCAACACAGCCAAAAATAAATAAATAAATAAAATTTTTTAAAAAAGGAAATAGGGTATGAGGAGTGAGGGACAGAGAAAGGGGTGATGGATGGTAAGGCTGATTAGGTCAATCATAGAAATTAAAGACAGAACATATTCTGGCACATTTGCACTTGTTGGTATAAATATGTGACTTTACTCTGGAAATCTAACCCACCACTCCACCTCTCAGAATCGTCTATTATGTCCCTTAGGAAAACATCCACTGTCCTCTTGGCTTACAAAAGGGAGACTTCTTGTGGTTTCCCACAATCTAGCACCTGCCTCCTTCTCAACCTTGTCTCTGGCAGCTTGTCCTTCCTGATGCCTTTGCTGCAGACCTATTGGACCCTTTCCAGTTCTTCAAATATACCAAACTCACCAACTACTTCCTCAGCCTCCAGCATTCTTACCTCCCACTTTTCACTGACCAGCTCTTTTCACCCGTAATCTTTCAGCTATAAGGTCACTTCCTTAGGTCACCTCTAGGATCTTTTATGTTAGGTCAAATCCTTTTGTTGAAGTAATTAACTTCTACAATAACAAAACAGAGGTTGAAGTTCCTTCAAAATTCAAAATAGTTTGGGAGTAGAGCAGGGAGAAGGGTCTCTAGGCCCTTATAGGGTTCAGGATGTGGGGTTGGTGGGATTTCCTGAGGCCTGGTTTACCAAGCCTTAATAGGGTTATTTATGGATGTGGTTTTGAATTACATTACTCTGTCTCAAATGTCTACTTTTCATACCTGTAGTGTCATTGGTTATGAACTGAGGGGGAGAATCTCCAATCTCCAGTTCAACTGTGAGTCCCGTGGATCTCTTCCTTCGCAGACTCTCCCCTCGTATTACTTTGCTGACACGGATTTTGTCACTTGATATCTTCAGGAACAAGGCAAGATTTCTAACCAGATTATGAGACCTATAAAAGTCATCTTCTGTTACAGCAGGTAATTGGAAAGAGACATATATGACTGAGGTGGTGTGGATTTCAACAGGTATAGTTCCTTTAACCAAAAGGTAAAGCATCTGGTAGGTTCTATCAAAGTAGTTTTCACCAAGGACACTGGAATTCAGGTTAGGAAGGAATTGCTCTATGAACGAAAAAAGCCAAAATAGCACAGTTAAATTTATTTACATTATCATAATTACCATGCAGTATTTAATATTTGTTTAAATCTAGGAAATTTTGAAAAAGTTCAACATTATCATTCTTTCATAGGAAAATATGCATATTAAAAACAAAAACACTTATAAAACTGACATGCAAAATTAGAGTCAATTTTTAAAATAATACCATTAATAATCATTATACATTAAATTTATTTTAAAAAACAATTAGCTATAGACACATACAAATGAGAAATAAAATCTAATTATGAACCAGGAGCCTATGTTGTAACACTATTTACATTTTCAGAATTTTAAAGCCTTGACTAAAGGCATTTGGTAATTTAAAAATGTAAGTTTAACTTTAACAGCCATCTAGTTTATGCGGTGCTATATACCATCTCTTAAGGAAAAATGATGATTCAGTGCTTCTATTTTTACTAAGGACAAAAGTATGTAATACAAATGAAGTATTTTACAAATACTAAAACATCTCAGAAGGCTCTTACATCAATAAAAGAAGTTTACATTTCAGCCTGAAAACTCTTTAGTCAACACAAAAAAATTCTACTAGGGCATTGAATTTTGTTAAAGTGATTGAAATTATATATACATATATATATGTAATGAATAAATATATAAATGATTTCAGGGCAGAGTATAAACAACGTCCAAGAAGTAATAAATCCACAAACACATATTGAGCCCAAAGTCTGACTGTATAGTAATACTGGAATGTGACACATAGCTTCTTACCACATTTCATGGTGAGGCTTACTAAGAAAAAGAAATTAGAGTCTTAGAAAAAAGAGGTAATTTCTTATTAATGTAATAGACATTCATAACAATGGCATTAAGAAGCCATTTCATTATTACTACATTTTTAAAAATATCTACTAGTATAAGTTCTAGATGCAATTTGGCTTAAACATTCTGTGAATCTGAAGAATGTGCTTTTGTAGTATAAATTGAAGCTGCTCTCAAGCTACTGTTACAGGTGCATACACCACTTATCCTAGCTAACTTTCTCATGTCTTCACAGTAATGGAAGGAATCAGAGACACAGATAATAATAAACATTTTGGGTAATCAAAAAGATATGTATAGATTTCATAATACAGGGATATTATTTTCCATTCCAAGTGTCAAAGCAAAATGTTCATCTAAAAGCAATGCTATTTCAGAAAAAAAAAGTTCTAAAAGGGCAGTGGTGGTATTGTTTTGCAGCCTCGTGTGTAACCAGTTCCCTGTATTAAATTCTGCCTGTTGAGATAATTTTTATTTTCTTGACTTGAACGATAGAGTATTTTGTACCAAAAGCACCGTTTTAAAGAAGAGTTAAAATTTATGAAAATTAAGCTGTAAATATGTGCAATCATTTGTATGTAAAAATAACACACTCTCTTAGCTTCTAAAGAGGCGATGTAGCATAATAGTTAAGCGCGTGGGTTCTAGAGCTAGACTCTCTGTGTTCGGTACCTTGCTCTGCCCCTACCACCTTTGATACTGCTCTGGACTGAACTGTGTCCCCGCCAAATTCATGTGCTGTAGCCATAACCCTCAATGTCACAGTATTTGGAGATGGGGGCCTTGGGGAAATAATTAGGTTTAGATGAAGTCATGAGGGTGGGGAGGGGACTTCATGATGAATTAATGCCTTTGTAAGAAGAGACACCAGAGCACTCTCTCTCTCTCTCTCTCTCCCTCACTTTCTATCTCTGCCACCTGAGAACACAGTGAGAAGGCAGCCATCTGCATGTCAGGAGGGGTGCTCTCACCGAAACCAGACCATACTGGTACCCTGATCTCGTACTAGCAGCCTCCAGAACCGTGAGAAAATAAATTTGTTTTTAAGCCATGTAGTTTTTCGGCATTTTGTTATGGCAGCCCGAGCTAAGACAGAAAGCTTGGCAAATTACTTCACCCCCTTGTGTCTCAGTTTACTCATCTGCGCCTACCTCAAAGTGTTATTATTAGGATATAGTAACCGTTAGTTATTATATACAAAGCACTTAGAACAGTGCCTGACGTATAGTAATGTCTCTGGAAATATCAGATGTTCATATTATTAGTAGAAGTAGGACTTGCTTCACAGACGGTAATGAATATGGGTATCCATTCATACTCTCCTGTCTAGCTTATATTATGATCAACAGCACACATTTATGTAATCGTTAGCCAAGATTATGGGGCACAGCTAAAAAAATGATGATAAGTAGCACATGTGGAAAGGAGTGGATTGGCCTTATTAGTACCTGTTTAATAAAAAAATTCAATGAATAGAGATAAATAAAATCCTGGTCTTGCAACACTGGTAAATGGGTAAGTTAGCTTCTTCCATATATTTCCTTTAAATCCAGAGTTTACTTCATCATATTTACCTCATGGTGCTCAACTAATGCTATGCTAGCTTTCTTGGCAATACTTCTGGTGACTGCCAATGAACTTAGGTTCTGACCTCTATGAAACAGAAGTAAAGCAGAGATAGGGTGAAAATTTTAAGCAAAAAATCTCTTCTGTATGCAGGAATAAGTGAACTAAATGTGTAGAATGTAAATGTTCTCAGGAGGCAAAGGAATATCCATCACACGCACAAACTTATCTGCATGTGTGCAGATAGATAAGAATTCCATCAGGAGTGATCTTTCAGGACACACATGTTATAAATGAACACATTTTAGTGTTTGGTGGACCATGGGTAAAAATTTATTTTCTCTTGTATTTGTCAAGGGCTAAGGAACTAAAAATATTCATAATGAAACATTATAAAGAATTTTATACATAATTAAGTATACATATACAATGTATGCTGTATTTTTCTGAGGAAATACCTGTATACACGTGTCTATTAAGTTCACAGTGTTTCTGTTGGGAGTTCCATACTGTATTCTGGGGGCAGACCAATGAATTGTTCACATAGACATCCAAACGTTGACGCGTGGGGAAAAAAATTCCCACCAGAACAGCCTGTTAAAAATAAACAACATTTTTGCATCTTAAGAGAACAATGAAACAGAATATTTAGAATTTAGCACTTTAAAAATATCCTTTATACATGCCTTCTGTAGAATATTAAAACTAACTTTTATGGATTTAGGATACATATTGAGTTAAAAATTTTAAACAGATTTACATTCAACCATTCATAGAAAAGAATGTAATGTAAGAAAAAAATATTAGAGGACACTCTCTAAATTAAAGAGAGGGTTCCTTTAAAAGATAATGTTCAATACAGGCTTTCAACTCTAGGGGCAGGGGAAACGGGAGAGTTAGCAGTGCTCTGTACAACGCAACCACACACAATTAGGCACTTAATGTTGAAAAAAAATGCTTACCTCTGATATTGGTAATAAGACAAAAAACAAAGTCAAAAAACTAACCTCATTCAATTTTGGTCATTTTTCATGTTCATTCCCCACATTTCATGCTATCAGATATAATCATAATCATAAAGTGAGGAGACTCAGCTTTTGCAAAGGTGGGGAGGAATTTATAAGCTACAGGTAGTTTTGGAATCTTCTTCTGAGATTGTTTGCAGAGGCTCCGAATATTAACAGTCACGTTACTTCAGAGTTACCATTTTTATTTTTAAAATTAAAAATATTCTCTTTTGGGGCTTCCCTGGTGGCGCAGTGGTTGAGAATCTGCCTGCCAATGCAGGGGACACGGGTTCGATCCCTGGTCCAGGAAGATCCCACATGCCGCGGAGCAACTAAGCTCGTGTGCCACAACTACTGAGCCTGTGCTCTAGAGCCCGTGTGCTCCAGACGCGCAGGCTCAGTAATTGTGGCTCACGGGCCTAGTTGCTCCATGGCATGTGGGATCTTCCCAGACAAGGGCTCGAACCCGTGTCCCCTGCATTGGCAGGCAGATTCTCAACCACTGCGCCACCGGGGAAGCCCTCAGTGTCCTTTCTTCACGTTCTACTCTGGGACTTTCAAATCTCATACTCTTAGAAAAGAAAATCTATATTATGAGACTTCTGCTTGACCTCATACTCTTTTTCCACTGACATAGCATATATAAAGTTAATCATCCCAGCTGAATTCCATTTATAGCAGAGTTGACATTACTGAAGATACTTTAGATAATGTGCTGTGATCTCTGAAGTAAATTCCAAAGGTGTATTTCTGCCATATATAAATAATAGCAGCATGGAAGAATGAAAATATAATCCCGAGTGACCAGTTTTAGATGCATGCTATTTTTATGTAAAAGTTCAGGTGTGCCTGCTAATCACACAAGTCGGAAATCACTGTTACCCCTCAAATGTAGAAGCACAAACAAGTGCATATGGGGAGAGGTGTTTGGAACTCATATGTGCTCTCAGGCTGATGAAAACTGTCTGGACTCACAGTATTTTTAGTGGTACCCTACTGGTCCTT
Source organism: Balaenoptera ricei (assembly GCF_028023285.1). Lineage (NCBI taxonomy): Eukaryota > Metazoa > Chordata > Mammalia > Artiodactyla > Balaenopteridae > Balaenoptera > Balaenoptera ricei. The sequence continues at coordinate 28,225,629 of NC_082655.1, forward strand.
GAAAATGAGCTGTAAGGCTGACGATGTTCCAGAGGACAGGGAAGGAGATAAAGTCCTCAGCAGACAGAAATATATGCACATAACACCAATAACTCTTTTTCTTTTTTAGATTTTTAAAAATTTATTACTTCAAATAATTGAACAGAAATAATCTTCATAGAATTACTGAATGACAAAGTGCATTTCTTGACAGTCAATAAATGAAATAGATAATTTTTATTTTTTTATTATTTTTTTACATAGCTATCAATAATTATTTATTTAAAAATTTTTATTTTATATTGGAGGGTAGTTAACAATGTTGTGTTAGTTTTAGATAGATACACGTATTAGTATAACTGAATCAATCACTTCCCTGTGCACCTGAAACCAATAACTCTTAAGAAATAATTTCTATATTGCCTTACCTTGTCATGGTCAACATTAAGCAACATCAGTCGAAGATTCTGGGGACTAGTGCCAGTGAAGTAGACCTCATAAGATTCGCCCAGAGCCACGATGCTATGAAACAGGGACAGTCTTCTCTGGCATGTGTACCCGGCACACCAGCCATGATCCTGTGGGCCTACATCCACATAAATGAAAGTTCATGTTCTGTGCTATGAATATTATTAGTGCAAAACCCGAAGAGTAATTGTATTAAAAATAAATTGCAGTGGTCAAGTTCAGCATTTACAGCCATTATCCATCCACCCATCCATTCAGTGATCTAAGCTATTTCTCAAACCTTGCCTTAAAAAGGAAGGCAGGGAAGCAACTCCCTCTCTACTATCCTTGCTTTTAGACTGCCCAGGGTCAGAAGGGTATATGTTGAGGATTTGTGCTGGAAGGTCATTGAAGGAAATAGATTTACTTGTATCTCTACTTTAATAATCATATTTAAGTCCAGGCCCCATGGCGAGGAAGAAAATGCTTGATGCTTTCTCCTATTTATCAAATGTGACTTTGGGTGGGGAACCAACTTTCTCAGACTCTTTGCTGAGAAATATGCTATAACAGAGATAATTTGTTAAAAATAAAGCCTGTACATAGAAAACAGGGACATTTGTATGTCTGAACCACTGATTTATTATTTCTTTCACTCATTTGTTCATTAATTTGTAAATTCGACAAACTCTTTTGTGTTTTTTTTATTGCCTTTAACCTTCCTCCACTGTTATTTTAATAAATTTTTGTTAAAGACTGTGATTATAGGTACTATTGGAGGGTCAACGTCATTAAATAACTGAAGCAATCTGAGAAATAACACTCCATTAAACCTTCTAGAAAACCAAAAGAAAGTGGATGCTTTGCACCTGAATCCAGACATTTCCAGAACACATGTAACATGACTGCTGTAGAAAACTTCTCTATTTCACTCAGTTTTAAAGTGGCTGGGATTATACATATATAAAACAGTGAGTGAGACATGGAATGATGAATTTTCTTGATGTATTTATTCATAAGCTTTGCTTAATTTCCTAGCTTGCTTGGAATTATTATCAATATTTATAAATGAAGTTTGATTGAATTTTAAACCAATATAAACTTCTGAAGCTTAAGTAGAGCATAACCTATCCTTTATTATCCAAAATATAAATCCCACTTTTGAAGAAACCTTCATTGTGGGTTTTGAAAATAGAAATTTCTATGTATAAAATGAAAAATTTAGAGTGATAAAAGCCATATTTTAAAAATAAAATTGAGTACTAAAATTTAAAGGGAAACTTTAGTGGTATGTACAAATTTTATCTTGGGAATTTTTCTTTCCACCTAGTATAGTGCATCCCAAGCTTCAATCATCCTTCTAACACCTACATAATTTTTGCCATGCTTCTATCGTTTACATTATCATTAAATTACATTCTCATTAAATTGAGTCATTTTTAAAATTTAAATTTATTTAAAAGAGAAATGTCATATCACTATTGTAAATGGAAAACTCATATTGCCTTTCAGAAAAGGAAAATGTAAAAATAAACAGAATGAAATCTTTCTCCACCATATAAAACAGAGCAATTCGAAAACATCTTCATTATTCACTGACTGGTCTAAAATTCTTCCCACAGTCTCTGCTTTATAAGATCTGAAAGGCAGCATTTGAAATTGGGTTGATCGTAGGTCATAGAAACCAGGCAGATTGCATGTTGGGGCAGAAGTGGGGAGTGACTTAAAATCATGTAACTTTGAGACACTTCTGATTTAGCTCATTCTATTCTCTTCAACAAGTTTAAAAAAAATGAACTTGTAGGGTATTGGCTATTTTGGGGATCTTAGAATATTTTAGTACATGTTGTGACATTGTCAGGACAGAGAGACCTTTCCGATCCAGGTTATGTGCCTCTTCAGCACTTCAAAGACTCTAAGCCTGATTAGGGACTAATCTTTGAGCCCCCAATGGCACTTCAGGAATAGACAATGAGTCCCTGCCCTCTGTTTTCAGTAACTTTTAGAAGTTCACCTATTTATTCAAAGAGTCTTGGATGACAAGACTCATGGAGACCACTGCCTACCCTTGGGCTACAGCCAACAAGGACCAGAATGGAAGAGACCTAGACTGTGGAGCTTGACAAGATAGTCTTGACAGTCAAAGGAATTAGGAATGAGAAAGACCAAAACCAACCAAACAAAAAAACCCCACAACACACTGATTCAAGATTAATTCTTCCAAGTATTCATGAAAATGAAAAACAAGTAGGCTGAGAGTATTCATTCTCAAGTATTCCAAATATTGTATTATCATTTTTTAAATTTATGTAAAGAAAATTGTTTTTTTTGCAGACATTTGGATCAATTTTTTCTCAAATATATTTATGCCACCTTCATGCCTATAAAGATTACTCAAGGAATAACTTTCCTCCTCTTCTTTTTCTTTTTTCTTTTTTTGATATTAATGCATTTTATTTTATTATTTATTTATTTATTTTTTAACATCTTTATTGTAGTATAATTGGTTTACAATGGTGTGTTAGTTTCTGCTTTATAACAAAGTGAATCAGTTATACATATACATATGTCCTCTTCTTTTTCTGATGGTCAATTTGGAGTAATTGTCCTGGCTTTCTAATGTGGGGGACTGCTGAAGAGTCAAGTCTCTCTCCTGCACATAGATCTTACAAACAGAAGGCAAGGAAATCCCTATGTTTACTAGTTTTATGTGATAGATAATTTATGAGACATGTCCACGAATGTAGTAAATAGTGAATGCCTTGAGTAACTCTAGTTTGTTTACAATGAATACCTACCATTAATGAGATCAACATAACCATTGCTCACTATAGCTACTGGTGAGAGTCTGCGAGTTTCTGTGTCGGAATCCAGGCTTTCAATAACCATCATTGCATATTCCATCCCAAAGCACTGATAGCTCTGCCATTCTGGAATGTACTTACAGGTTGAATCTCTAATGATTCCTAGAAACATAGGAATACACATTTAGAAATGAAACAGAATCTCCTTACAAAAGCTTCCACATACTATCTTTTTCTTGTTACATAACATTAATAAGTAGAAAATATAAATTAGTTGAGTACATCAATCATTAAAAGTAAAAGATATATTTTGTTTCATGAACCAGAGGACTAACAGAATATGATCCAACAAACCTTTATAAGGTGCTTTCTCAGTGACAGGAATTCTACTTCCATTTGGGAATGTGAGCATCACATTAGGAATTCTATAGTCTCCAATTCCAAATTGGCTATTTCCATTCCATTCATATTCTGCTTCAGGTATCACTGAACCAGAATTCCCCAGAAAGGAGCCATCCATATCTCTAAGGAAAGATTTCCTTTTGGCATCACAAACCATGTCTACACAATCAGATGGATTCACCTTACTGTGAAGAAAAGGTGAAATGCATGAATACTTAGATTTGGTATACCTCCCTGTTTCTAGAGAGCATTTGAATATACTTGCGTATTTGATAAGAGTATCAAAAAAAATTAACTGATTGAATCTTATTTCAGAAAGGATTCAAAGTGGGACCAAGTAGCATATGTAATTAGCATTGTAATGAGGCCTGTTTTTCCACTGTGTTGATTTGGTCTATTATTATGAATTCATTAACATTTCAAAAGGACAAATTGTACCTGTGGGAAGTAAAATTAGAATTCCATTTTGCTATTCCATATTTTGTCGAATGATAGATTTCATATTTGTGCATTGCTCAAAATATACTAACATTGCCCAAAAAGCAGGTAAATTACTCAGTTGTGCAGACATACAAAATCCTTGTGTTAGCAGGGAAGTCTTTATATTTTTCCCTTCTTTCTCTTTTTTTAATGGGTCTTTAAGAATTATAAATGTATCATATGCTTTTTATAAAATAATCTAAATACTTAATATAAGTTCAGTCCCCTTCACCTTTCTATCCTAAGCTCTTAAGCTTATAACCAATTACAGATTGGTATATATTCTTGTAGACTTTTGCCTATATATATACAAACAGATATACTTAAATTATGATTTTTATGCTATATATTTTAATAACCATTCTGTGGATACCTGAACTGTAAGAGATGAAATACTATAAACTCATCATGCAGTTCAGTCGTAGATGGTATTCTGCCTTCATTCTGAACCACCTGGAGTGTTGACTGTTACTGGTTATAATAATAAAATGGCTGCTTAATTTGCAATGTACTATACATTGTATATTATATATAGTATGCAGCATACTTACACTATATGATATATACCATGGGGAAATATAAATTCATTCTACAGTTATAGCAGCAAAATACTATCTAATAGATCTGAGCTTTTTGCAAAGAAAGACGTGAAGCTATAAATTATCCCTTACTCTACTGTATTAGTTTTGGAGATGATTTGAGTAAATATTTCTGTGGGTCATGTGTTCTTTGTGTTCAAGTGTGTGCAGAGTGATTTTGTGAGCAAGTCTGTGAATAGACTGCCCAGTGGCACTCTTACATTATGGTTTAGGGCTCTGTCTTACTTCAGTTTCCAAAGAAACAGAGCCTGAGATGTGGACTTTTGTTCAAGTGAGTTATTAAGGGAGTCCTCAATAAGGGAAGGAGAGAAAAGGGAAGGAGAGAAGCCATATAGGGCAAGGGAAAGAAAAGGGAGATGACTATGGTCAGCTAAGAGCAATTTTCTGGAAAAGCAGGCAAATGTAGGTCATTACTGGCCAACTTTTAGAGCATCTGGGGACTGGGTGAGCTACTCAGTAAAAGGGATCTGGGATTGTGCCAACAGTATCCCAATAAAAGCACAGGACTCAAAGACATATTTTTAAATGTAATATTTTCTTCATGACCTAGATGTTAAAATTATATATTAAATCTGAAAGATTCAATGATAACTAAATAGGAGGTAACAGCTTTCTAGTGGGGAGAAACTCTACTGAGCCAAAAAACACTGCAGTTCAACAATTATTAAATGAGGAAGTATGGGGTTGTCATCAAAATAAGATCAGATGAAGTCAAACTATTTATGAAACACTGCATTTCTCTGAAGAGATGCATATCTAATTAGCATTATTTCTTGTCTTCTCTCTATACTGAAAATGGTCAAAGAGCTCTAATGGAAACTTTCTTTCCTCCAATATTGTCTTATATCTAAATTCCTGGTCTGCATGTCTTTTGAAGAGTAGCAGTTATTGGCTATATTCCTTCAAGACTTAGAATCTACGTGGTTCAGCTTCTAGAAATATTCTGACACCAACTAACCTCTGTGATTGAAAAAAAAATCACTGTTCAAAGTTTCTGCATATTTTTAGTCACAATGATTATAATGATTCCCATTTAATTACCAAGTACATGTTGGGGTGCATATAATAAGATATTTGTAAAGCAAAAGGAAACAAAAGAGGTAAGGGAAAGGGAAGAAATGATAGACATGACTTTCATTCCTAATGACTATTAATGGAGAGATATTAATGTACAAATATACTTCTGACCCATTCTCTATCTTTTATGTTTAATGATGGTGCTATGTATGACATATGGGGAAAAAAAGTATGAGAAAATATACATATTAAGGCCTAGCTTCTTCAACTTACCTGAAGACACAGATATATTAAATACTCTTAATTTTCGTAATGCTGATTAAAATTTCATAGACATGAACAGTTACTTTAAATTTAGCAACTTTCTCAGATCTATGGCAGGGGAAGAAAACAATGGAAAACTGTGATGACAGAAGAGAAGAAACTGAGTTATCATATTTTTTACCTTATATCGGGTCTATGTATAAATATTTTTGATTGTTCAGTAGTGTCAACCAGCTGTATGTCCTTCACATGGATTGGATGCTGTAAATCCTCATTTAAAGGGTTAGTAATGAATATCACATTAGTTTCACCTGAACAAACATTTTTAAATCCAACAAATGTGGAACCTAAAACATAAATAATAGAAAAACAATTATTTCCTATAGAGAAAGGGTAAAATCAGTTTCATTTCACGTATATTCCACCAAACACATCATTTAACATTACCTTGAACACGGAACTCTTACCTTATGTGGCAGATAAGTCCACCACTATTTGTGGACTGTATCCACACCACTGAGTAGTCTTCTCCCATGTTTTCTCTGAGCTTGGCATATTTTCTCTGTGATTTGCATTGGACAATGGGACAAGAGCAATTGTAGTATAAACAGATCTGAAAAGTGCTTGCATATTAGGGCTCACTCTCTCTTGGTGTTCTTGGGGAATTCTGTGATTACCAGCATGTGGATAAGCCTAGGAGACATTTGGCTCAGTCACTCTCATTACCCCATCAAGGGCCAGCACCAGCCACCAGACATAGAAGTGAGACTATCCCAGACTAACCAGCCCCTACACATCTTGTAAAGTGATGGCAGCTCAGTGAATAATCCCAGGTAAGATTAGCAGAAGAACCACCAATCTGAACAAAGCCCAAGTTGCCAATCCACAGAATCATGAGCTCATAAACGGTTGTTTAAAGGCTTTGAATTTCAGGCATGGTTTGTTATGCAGCAAAGGCTAACTGAAATACTATTGCTCTCTTGATCTTATTGCATATATTATGTGGCCAAAAGATAAAACTGATTAGATCAAAAAACAATCTCCTTTGCACTTAAAATCCAGTAACTCAAAACTGAAAACAGCAAAAAGTGACTCCAAAAAATTCTTAAATTAGTTATGTGCTATATACTACCCTGCTTGACTGTATTTTCTCCTAAGAAAATATTGTATATGCATGAATATAAGCCTGTAGATGAGTATCAATAAAATACTATAGTAATAGATGCTGTTTGTTCCCTGTGTAGATCTCCTTTATTGGTCCTAAACCTATGTAGCATGTTAAATAATTTTTGGCAGGGGTATCATTAAAAGTAACACTAAAAAATGATAATTTGTTTTGCATTTCTGGGAATTAAAGTTATGAGAAATAATATGTCAAAACTTAGATGTCTAATTTATTGAACTGCTTTCTTTCAGGTGACACTGGTTAAAGTTATCATGAAAGGGAGATTTGCTAAACTGAAATAGAGAATGGCTCAGTGTATTTAATGGGCAAAGCGAAAATACTTGGTACGTTTACTACATCTATTTTAATTATTTTACATTTTTTTTTTAAAAGCACTTTTCTTTTTTATAGCTACTTTATTTATCTATTTTTTTATTTTTTATTTTTGGCTGTGTTGGGTCTTCGGTTCATGCGAGGGCTTTCTCTAGTTGAGGCAAGTGGGGGCCACTCTTCATCGCGGTGCGGGGACCGCTCTTCATCGCGGTGCGCGGGCCTTTCACTATCGCGGCCCCTCCCGTCGCGGGGCACAGGCTCCAGACGCGCAGGCTTAGTAGTTGTGGCTCACGGGCCCAGCTGCTCCGTGGCATGTGGGATCTTCCCAGACCAGGGCTCGAACCCGTGTCCCCTGCATTAGCAGGCAGATTCTCAACCACTGCGCCACCAGGGAAGCCCCTATTTTACATTTTTAAGGATGCAGCCTGGTTCAGTGAAAAAGCAGCAGATTTTAAGTCAAGAGATCTTGATTCTAATCCTAGTTCTGCCAGCAGCTGTGGGAGTTTGGCAAAACATTTAAGTTCTATGAACTAAAATTTCTGCATCATAAAAACTTCTAATAAAATATAGCCCTAATTATATAAAAGGGCTTTACAATTTAGAGAAACTAATTAATATTAAATCACTATAGCAGTGCTTTTTCTGTTGTTTTAAAAAGAAAATGAAATGTCAGTTCTTTTATATGTATGAATGTTGCCAGGGAACTATTCTTGAAATTGACTCTTCTGTCTGGTGTCTTTGCTTGTATTGAGCAGATTAATTTAATCATTATTTTTTTTAACTAACAGTGAAACATTACTAGTTATATTCTACATATTCTTTACAGAACTTAACTGAGTAGACTTTCAAAGACTATGTTTAAACTTGCCTGAGATGTCCAAAAGACCACTGATGGCATTGTAACTCATGATTCCTGCATGCGGTTTCCGTGGTGCCATGTTATGTGCTGAAGCAAAGGTAGGCCAGCAAATCCCACTTCTCCCACCTTTTATAAAAAGAAGAAAGTTAATGAAATTTGAAATATGCACTCATATGAACCCCAAAATTAAAAGTTCTAAAATCTTTACCTGATGGAGGTCTAGAACTTCGATGGGCAGCAGAAAGTTCAATATTGGGATCATCATTAGTTAGGACATCAGAGCAATTAAATTCAGGGCTACTTCCAACAATTAATGAGTTCTATTTTAAAAAAAAGTTCAAACAGTAAGCTTTAATAATAACTTTTCTTAAAAGAAAACATAATAATGAATAATAATGAATTCCACTGTAGCAAAACACAACCTGTATAACTTTGAGAAGTGGATCATTCATTAAACCAAGATAAAAAAGATGTGATTTCTGCCCCAAGTGGATGACAATCAAAGTCAGAGGGGGGAGACAGGCATGTAAATAATTATATTTAAAGACATGTTATGTTTCCATGATAGGAATATGTGCAGGGAAAGTAGGAACAAAAAGAGGAGGGAGTGTCAAAACTACCTAAGCTGGTTCAGGAAAGACTTCATAGAGGTAATGAAAATTTAACTAATTGTGGCAAGATTAGCAGGTGATAAGCAAGAAGAGCTGCTGGAAGGAGGGGGGAGAGGGAAGGATGGAGAGCTTCCTGGCAGAAGGCAATGAGCACAAAGGCAGGAGGTGTGGCTAGTAGGGCAAAGAAGTCAAGAAAATCATTTGTATTCAATAATTTTACCCTTCTCAGAGTTGCTCTTTCTGTTTTGTGTGGCTGCGTTCAATTCTTACCTTAATCTGCACTGTTTTACTGGAAATTCTGTGAGATACAGCAGGTGGCATGTAAATCATTGAAGAAATGGCCATTCCATTGTCAACCAGGGTCACGTTATAGATACGCACGCTCTCCGTGGTCTGTAATAGAACTCGGAGGTTACATAGTATGAAATATAATCATAAAAGAAAATAAACAATCACTTTTTTTGGATCCATTTACCTGAAAATAAATTCCGTAATCCCAGCATGCCCAAATGGTAAATCCCTGTATAAGAGAACATCCAGGAAGGCCATCTTGGTTCATATAGATACCAAATAAACCTCCATGGGCTTCATTGTCAAACCACTTTTCCAGAGAATAAGACTGACCTTTGAAGGAAATATGGAACCAGTAAATTAACATTATGAATCAAGTCATAGAGTTATAAGCAGTATCAGTTAAAGTTGAAATTCTTTTAAAAGTTAAATATATGATTCTGATGCAAATTTTAACAACATGACCAAATATTTGTATGGTTCAGCTACTTATGGTTTATTCTATTTAGTATTTCTCTTATCTAATTTGCCTCTTCAATGTTACTCAGAATAATTGTATATTCATTTGCAAAAGTTTACTTTAGTGCTAGCACCCTTAACTTATTATATCTGATTAAACATGAATTTCTTTAGAAAGATTATGAAGTTTGAATTCAAACAAGGCTAAACTTGAAAAACACAATGATACCACTTGCTGTTTATAAATGTTACTGGTTCCTTCTGGTCATCCCATTTTCAAGTTAAGTGTCACTTCCTTAGAAGGCCTTCTCTGACTACCGGATTCATAGTTAGCACCTCAGTCAGTTAACATGGCAATTAAAATTTTTTTCACTTTGATATTTAATTACTACTTATTTGTGAATTATTCATCTCCTCTCTCCTATAAGAACGTAAGCTTCATGAAAGAAGAAACTGTGTCTAGCTCCTTCACTGCCAGATTCCTAGAGCCTAGAAGGTAATGCAGAGGTAGGTGCTCATCAAATACTTCAAGAATTAATGTATGCATGATCTTGGGAAAGTTGCTTAGCATTTTATAACTTAAGTTCCCTCATATATAAAAAATTATAATGTCTAATTCAGGGTTGTTTCAAAATGAAATGAAATAACCCACATGAAGTGCCTCAATAAATGGAAGCTATACCCATTATTAATATACAGGATAATTAAAGTGGATTTTCATGAAAGTTTTACTTATGTACAAATCAGATCAGTGACCTTAAAAGCTCGTCCCAATCATGCATAAATTTGAGGATTCCCCATAAAGAGCAGCACTGCCTCCTAAATTGTACTTTGTACCAGCTCTCTTGTCCAAGTTCCCCAGGATCTGACTTCCTCCATCTTCAATTGCTTTTCCCTTCTTCCTAGTCCTTTGAGATTGACATTTCACCTATGGTCGGTCGGCCTGGTTTCTGTTGTTTCCTCCCTAAGAAGCTGTCTGCATGGCTACACCTCGGTTCTGCACAATGTAGCCCCATGGACAAGGATGGCTCCACCTTTGGACCCACGTGTGTCAGAGTTCCCTTCCCAGCATCCCAGCCCCTCACTTGTTAGGGAGATGAATTGTGTAAATTGATGTCCCATTCCAGGAACTTAAACCCTCAGTTCCTCTGTGATGTCTCATATTTCAGTTGCTCCTTATAAACACTCCCGATTATTTAGGAAGATCAATATATTCAGTGAAAAATGCATTACGTGGGATTATACATATTAGTAAATATTCACATTCACAGGTCATATTTTGATTAAAAAACACAACAGTACTTCAAAGAAGTTGTAGAGAAATTACATATTTTAAAATTTTAAGTCAAAGAAAAGCTACTTTAAGCTGTTGGGAACTAAAATATTTAAAAAGAACATACATCAGGGAATCAGTTGTATCTGTGGCGAAGTTGTTTTATTCCTTCAAAATGTACTTTGCACAAGAATAAAATTAGCTAAAGTGCAATAATTTTTGAATTTACAGAAAAAAATGCTTATTCAAAGAATTTCAAAAATACCTATAGAGATTAAAAAAATCAACTATAGAAGGGCTATACATTTTTCAGAGAAAATTCCATTTCCTTTAGCTAAGTTTCCCAAGAGGTAAAGCCAGCAGGTCTAGCATTCTTTTACTTTTTTGATTCAATAATTAATTTATCTGGTTTAAAAGTCAAGAGTTTATAGAAAGTTATACAGTAATAAGTGACCAGTCACCCTGTTCCTACTCACCTTCAATGACTTTTTGCTTTTACACTTTCAGTGTTTCTTTATGTAAATGCATATACCATACATATTCTTTTGTTCCCCTTCTAAGTAACCTCCACTATCATTTTAGAATGTCCTGGTGATTTTTCCATATTAATACACAGTATGCATCTTTTTTCCTTCTTTTTTTAGAGAGGTCCAGTGTTCCAGTGTTTGGCTTTATATAACTAGCCCACCGTAACTGGACACAAGGTAGCTTTCCATTTTCTGCCAGTACAGGCAACGCTGTGATGAATAACCTTGTTCACAACTCTTTTTCTAACTGCTGTAGAGGCAACTGTTAGATTACAGGAAGCAGAAGTGCTGAATCAAAGGTAAATGCCTCTATAATTTTGGTAGCTATTGCCAGATTCCCCTTTGTAGGGGTTATATCATTTTGTCCTTCAACCAGCAAAGTGTAAATGTTACTATTTCCCTATAGCCTTGCCAGGAGAGCAGTTGTTCAGTTAATTCTTGATTTTTACTAATCTGATAGAAATGTATCTGAGAACCCTCTGTTCATGTCCTTTAATTTTTTTCATGCTTGCAGGCTTTAACATATGAATAGTGAGCATGTATTCCTTTAAAGCGGAAGCATGAAATAGTGACATATCCCTATAGGCATGTATCTCTATGCTTACAAGTTGCTTTTGGGAAAGTGGTGGTGGGATAAGATAATCACTGTTCAGTACCATCAAATCAAGCACTGAAGCTGTTGTTAAGAGTTTTTGGATCATAAACATGGAAAATAGTTATCTTAAAAGCCTATTTTTAAAGGATCTATCCTTCTTTTATCCCCTTGATACTATTAGTCAACACACCTTATCCTATTCTGTCCTCCCCCATCTCTCTGCTGATCCCTTTTGTTTATTTTCATCCCACTGCTTCTTGCCTGGATTACTCTCTTTCACTCTTATTGTGTCTTCCCGAGTCCATCAGACCCAACTGTCCACCATTCTCTACTTTACCCCCTCTTTTTCTCCCTTACACTCTCTGGCTCACTCTGTCTCCCTGGTTATCCCTCTGATTTTCTCTTTCCTTCTCATCTCCTCTACAGTCACAGGGATAGAATAAAGATACCCTTGTCAAGGAAGAGCTCATGTCCAGTGGGATCAGGAATGCAAACACGCTGTGGCAGGCACAGCTAATGGCATGGGATTGGACAGAAGGACATGAGGGTATCACAAGGACAGGGCTGGTCACCTCCCTCAGCCTGGGGCTCAGGGACCTCCCTGAGGCAGTGACTGTGAAGGGGAGGCCTGGGGAGCAGCAAGGCCCAGTCTCAGGAGGCTGAGGATGGGGACGGGGTCTCAGGAGAGGACCTGGGGCTGCAGTGTCCTAGGGCCAGGAAAGAGCATGGCATCCTGGGGCTGCCGGAGAAGGGTGATAGGGGTGAAGGATGAGAAGAAAATTGGTTTTAATTTTTTCTTTAAACCCAATATTATATGTAAATAATTTAGTTTGTTGAGTTCTTTCAGTGCCCAGGAAGAAGCAATATTACTTTTCAACTCACAAACAATAATTATTTATTTCGAACAAATTTGGACAAGTTATTTCCTAATTTTAGTGACTCTATGCCAAAGACTTACTTGAGCAAGGTTCACCATTGATGCGATATCCTGCCCTTCCAAATCCAGCCACTACGTTATTTTGTAAGACTGTATTCGTCCCTCTATTTATCTAGTATAATGATAAAGAAAATGTTTTGGGTCAGGCTCTTACACAATTATGCAATGAGAGCAGGTATGCAACATACACTGGAAAACTAATTATGATGATACTTCCAGGAGTAAAAATTTAATTCACATTCACCCCATTCAAATTTATAATACAAATGAAGTACTGAAATTACCTTAGGTTCTTGGTGTAAACCTACCACTAGATACTACATTTTAGACTTCATTATAAAAGTACATTAAAGAGATTACTTTTCATTTCAGTCACAAAATCCACTGGACGTGGTTGAATATTAACAAGCCATAGACAAAATTTCAGTATTATAACAAGGCTACAAAAATTTTATCACTCTTTTTTGGTTATATTCTGTTACCAATTTGATTTATTAAGAAAAAGACAACTAAGGCAATTACAGTGGACCATAAAATTCAGTAGAGGCATTCATTAAAGAAAATCTGCTACAATAAAAAACTGGGTTAGAACAAGTAGGTAATTACTAAACAAATTTATTTTATGAGCCAAATCAGAGTGGTAGAAAATGAAAAGTATGGAGCACAGAAGGTTTAGTTCTTGCCTACATAGAATCAGCAGAACAGTCCAAATCTCACTTATTTAAAGCATGTTAAACAGCCTTATTTTTAAAGATTATGATAAAAATAGAGTCAAATGGAATTCATAAAAGTAAAAAAAATGCCTTTCAAAAGATATAGATAACTTAAAGATTTGGAATTGACATTTGATTACATTCTAACATCTATAAATAGACAAAAAGAGAACATTATTACCTTATAAATGTATACTAAGTTCCAGGCTTTCAGATGTTGCTTTAAGGTGATTATTAATAGTTGTACAAAAACAAAATTCAATCCTTACCCTATCTTTCAAAGAGAGCTTTTTAAATTCCTTTTCTTTCCTAGGGTATAAGTAAGTAAGATAAAAACAAGAGGAAGCTATCTTTCCTCTAAATCCTCTCTGTACTTTCTATTTTCTTGCTTACAATCTCACTCTACATCTAAATAAATACCTATAGTAATTGAAGAAACTTCACGGGAAACAAGAAGGGCCCAATTAGTAATATCCGATAAGAGTAAATAACCTTGCATATAGAATCATAAGAATTTTAGATGAGAAATGGATTTTAGAGATTTTATAGTCTATCATTATAATTTTGCATTTAAATTCAGAGTTAAATAGTAAAATGTGTAAGGCATTCAGTCAATTAGAAGCAGAGAGACCCTTTAATGGAACTTGAAAGCAATAATTAATGTTGGAGAAGCAAGTAAATAAGAGAACTATTTAAACCAATGGACGTCACCACAGAGAAAAATCCAATGGCTACTGGAGCTCACAACATCTTTAAAGAAAGTTCATTCACTCCTTTAATCAGCTCACTTTATCCACAATCTTTATCTAAGGAAGAAATCATTTTCAATGACATTTTGAGATTTACAAATTCTACAGAAATTATAATCTTCAATAAGGGAATTACAAATTATAATTTTGTCTACTTATAATTTTAAATTTGTTCACACTACCTCAATTGCTGCATGCCAGAGAGTTGAGCTCAAGTCTTTTCTGTTCTGATAGGTTCCTGGCCAAACTGAAAGTGTAACCAAGTTTCCTCGGACTCTGTTGGCATCCCCCCATATTCTCATGCCTGGAAAAAAAGAAAATTCCCCCAAATGAGTACTATAGGGAATGTCTTTCACTTCTTCCATGAAATTAGTTTTCTCGTTTGAACCTGACAAATGAACCCTTTTGATTTTAGAGTGAACCCTCTGAACTCTTTGATACTCTACCTCTTTAATAGACTACCTGAATTAAAATCTTTTGTTAAATATGTGGGTTCACAGGCTCCACCTCAGATTTTAACAAATATACACACAAATTTTATACACCTTAAATGAATTTGTATTATGCTTTAGACTGATATTCAAGAAAGGACAACCCCTTAAATCAAATCAAATATATTTTTTAAAAAAATTATCTTTATTTGTGAATAATCTTTTTGTTTTATATGTGAGAAGTATGTTAAAAGTCAGTAATTTAAACTATTGGTGATTAAATAACTCACATAAGATCATGGTCTGGTAAATAATTCTTCTAGAGCTGTACTGTCCAATATGATAGCCATAGCCACATGTGACTACTTAAATGTAAAGTAATATAATTAAGTACCATTAAAATTAAAAATCCAGTTTCTCAGTCACATTAGCCACATTTCAAGTGTTCAATGGCCACATGCAGTTTAGTAATTACCATGTTAGCACAAACATAGACCCTTTATTTCCATTCTTGAAGAAAGATTAATTGGACACCCTGGCTCTAGAGTTTGCAGACAAGGCTGTCTCAGAAGACGTGTTATTGGACCGAAATATTATCATATTACCTTCCCCCACTGTAAAGTGAATCACGTTATCATCTATGTCCAATCCATCTGTCCCAAATACACCAACTGCGGGGGAAAAGCCACTGTGAAAAGCACAGCCTTGAATATAAGATGAGCCACGTTCTTGAATCTATAAAACATCAGGATTCAGTGAACATTTTAAAAACAAAGTTAAAGGCCATTTAAAGAAAAAAATTTGAAGCAGGTGATTTTCAGAAAACAAATCTTGATAAACAAAATACTCAATTTACATTCCATGAAAGGAGATGACTTCCCAGCAGACCTTTTAATCCTGGGAAATTTCCATATATCTTCGGTTTATGATTAAAAAAAGCAAAAAAGAAATACTTATTTTAAATGTGAATTAAAAATTCTCAAGTGTTTTTCTATGTATTTATATTTCTATCATTACCTATAAAATGCTAAGGAACTAAACATTATTTTTCAGAACAGTTTATTATATGATGCGCAGGGATTTTTTTTTTGCCCAGGGAAGTCGATACTCAAGGCAGGGGTTACAATTCAAATGTCTGTAGGAAACAGTCAATAAGTAGTTTAGGGGTTTCAATTCCAAACCTACATGATTTAAAATTTTTATTTATTTATTTATTTATCTTTATTAACATATAGTTGATTTACCACGTTGTGTCAGTTTCAAGTGCAAGCAAAGTGATTCAGTTATACATATGTATCTATTCTTTTCCAGATTCTTTTCCATTATAGGTTATTACAAGAATACTGAGTACAGTTCCCTGTGCTATACAGTAGGTCCTCGTTATTTTATGTATAGTAGTGTGTATATATTAATCCCAGACTCCAATTTATCTCCCCTCCATAATATATTTTTATTTTATTTTATTTTATTTACTTTTCATATTTTTATTTTATATTGGAGCATAGTTGATTAACAGTGTTGTGTTAGTTTCAGGTGTACAGCAAAGTGATTCAGTTATACATGTATCTATTCTTTTTCAAATTCTATATAAGAAATATGCTCTTTCTCATTTTTTCTTAAATCAGCAGCCCTCTAAGCATATTTATTTTCCCACTTTTGACAGAAGCACGGATATACAGACATGCTTTTCATTTGAGAAATTTAAGCAACACTCACTTTGTTTAATAATAACTGTTTGGAAATATTTTTGGTCATTGTAAAGTAAAGTAGAGATGTGAAATACTATTATAGATCTTCAATTCTTTCACCTTTTGTGTTCCATTTTCTGTTTTTTTTTTTTCTTTTTTACTGACCTTAAATAACGCATAAAATGGTTGGAATCAAATACCGTTGTAAGTCTAAAAACGTTAATGGGAAATACATCTAAGAAAGTTTTATTATATTAGATTATAGTCTTAGCAATTCTAAGATATGGGTATTTAGTGAAGTTAAATGAAAATCAAATCAAAATCAAAATACTTAATTTTGGGTACATGCAAAAATTAAAAATAAAGTACAAACCTGTCCCAGGTTAAGAAATGTTACAGCATATCTTGGATCCGTGCTATCCCTGAAGCCCTCTTGACCACTGTGATAAAATTCCACATTACTTATTCTTGCACTTCCTAGTGGGGAAAAGAGTTACACATTTTTTTTCCTTGAAGCTGAATAAAAATTTTGAAAAACTACTAAAGTTTTTGTAATTTTCCAAATTACAAATTCGTTTTCAACTTTTTCATGAAAATTGTATTCATTTTTCTTTGCCCTTTTAATCCAAATAAGGCAATGTTTCTGAATTTGTTTTTTTACTGCCCCTCACAAGAACCTTTTTAGACATTTCTCTTTCTGAATAGCGTTCCCTCTCCATGACATTTTAATACCACAGATATACTACATATTTGTCAAGGTATGGTGGCCCTTTGGAGGACCACAAACTGGTTACGTTTTTTTTTTCCCCCAAGAGTCAATTTTCACCTGTTAGTAGTGATACAGTCCCTGTTGAGAATGCATGGCATGAGGCACAAGTTATAATTTACCTGACATTTCAATTTTGATGCTCTAAAGAACTGTTAAGGACATTCTCTTTACATAATTTTTTCCAGGATATGCATTGCCAAGTATCTGCTGACCAAGTTTGTCTTAAGTGCCACTGAAGTGACAAAAGGCAATTTCATAGATTATTAAGAGCAGCAGTAACAATCCATGAGCCATGACTCTGTGCCAAGCTCTGTACTAAGTGCTTAACAGGCAGTGTGTGCTTTAATTCTCACACAACATCTGTGACTTAGGAACTTTTATTATTCCTGTCTTCTATACAAGGAAACTGAGGCACGGAGATTCATCGCTGGTAAAAATACAGTAGAGGGTATTCCTTGTTTCAAAAACTGATATCTAATAAAATACATTGGAGAAGAGTTATTTTATACTAGAAGGGAAAAGCCTGTCTGGAAATCCATGAGCCAGAGATTAGATGTATGGTGGAGAACATAAGATTAATAAGATAGATACAGAGAATAAATGATTACTACAGACCCCGGGCCTACAAAAGCCATAGATGCATTTTCTTTAATTACATCACAAAATAATTTATTGGAGCAAGGAAAGGTTGACATGTGAATAGGGTCCATCATGGGACTTTAAGTGAAACAACATGGATTAGTATCCAAGATCAGAGTAATTTCACCCCTCTAATCATCTAATTCTTTATCTTTAAAAAGAGAACAATATTTATGCCATAATACTATGAAGACTGAATGACATAATATGTGTTAAATTCTTAGCACAGTGTCTGGAATCTTGTATCACTTTACGATCATCATTACTATTCTCCTCATCAGTTAAGCTTCTGTTGGCAGATTATGACCAATAGGTAGAAGTTATAGTGGGATAGCTGCTTCCTCAATATAAAGATTTTCTAAAATGAGAGCTGTTGCAAAATGGAATAGGCAGTATTGTAACCAAGTGAGCTCCTGATGAAACAGTTCAAGTCAAGAATAGAGGATTACTCCTTATACCCAGATTGTGAGATTGAAACACCAGCTTCCAATAAAAAGAACCAGGGTTACTTGCAGGAAGAACTTACTCCCAGTCTCAGCAAGAAAAAAAATATTACAACATGTGCTTGTCATATCAGAAAGTGAAGAAGCTAAAAAAAACCCAAAAACAGTCAGGGACTTCCCTGGTGGCACAGTGGTTAAGAATCCACCTGCCAGTGCAGGGGACATGGGTTCAATCCCTGGTCTGGGAAGATCCCACATGCTGCAGAGCAACTAAGCCCCTGTGCCACAACTACTGAGCCCACGCACCACAACTACTGAAGCCCACGTGCCTAGAGCCCGTGCTCCACAACAAGAGAAGCCACCACAATGAGAAGCCCGCGCACTGCAACGAAGAGTAGCTGCCGCTTGCCACAACTAGAGAAAAGCCCGCACACAGCAACAAAGACCCAACGTGGCAAAAAATAAATAAATAAATAAATAAATAAATAAATAAATAAATAAATTTGTAATTAAAAAAAGAAAACAGTCATAAGGAGGAGGACTTAGGCACCAACATGAAAAGGTTCTGAAGGTCAACGAGAGGGCATTTTCAGTATCAATAAGGTTAATGTTCACAATGGATTAGAACATATCAAATATGTTTAAATCCATGGAACTAATAATGATACTAATAACAAAACAAAACAAAAACTCCTTGTTATCTTTGGAGGATGCTTGGCAACCAACTCATTGTTTTGAAAACTAGTTAATAAGAGGAAAGAATCAAACATTTTTTCTATCTAAACTATCCTTCAGGGTAGTCAGTGGTCTGGGGAAGCCTCTCTTTAGAGAAATATTTGAGATTATAAATGAGGAGGGAATAGTAGAATTAAAATATCACCATTTTAAACCTCAGTGATTCAATAGATCCAGGCAATGATAATTAATAACTGCTAACATCACAAAAGGAAAAACAATCGTACATTATGTGCCTATTAATGGAAAAATAACAACCAACTATGAGGAATTAGTGCCTAAAAATTGAGTCCCGGTCTGGTCAATTTCCTAGTTCTAAATTTTCTACTTATGCATAGAAAATACAAGGGAGGCAGGGACTAGTTAAATTCTAGGGATGCATCACTAAATTCAGACTATTAGAAACACTATAGGACAGATGACCTAACTTCTTTTATAAATAAATTGCAAGGAAAGAGAAATGAATTAGAGATTTAAGATTCATAACCAATTGCAACATGGATCTTATTTAGACCCCAATTTGAACAAAGACAGCGAAAGAGAAAGACGGAAAGAAAGAAAGGAAGGAAAGAAAAGAAAGAAGGAAAGAGGAGGGGGAGGGGAAAGGGGAAGAGGGAAGGAGGGAGGAAGGAAGGGAAAGAAGGAATGAACTGGAGGATTCTGAACAATCATTTGATGTTTAGAAATAATTACTAACATTTTAAAATCTGATTCTTAGAGATGTTTTTAAAGAAGTCTTTTAGATTTACACACTGAAATATTTCTAGATGAAGTAATACATGGTTGCTTCATTCATAATAGCCAAGATATAGAAACAACCTAAATGTCTATTAATGGGTGAATGGATAAAGATGTGAGATATCTCCCTATCTATCTATCTATCTATCTATCTATCTAAAACATTCCACTGTGTTTATACATATATCATATCATTCAGCCAGGAGTGAGAAAGAAGGAAATCCTGTCATTTGGGACAACACGGATGGACTTTGAAGGAATTATGCTAAGTGAGATAAGTCAGAGATAGAAAGATAAATGCTGTATGATCTCATTTATATGTGGAATCTAAAAAAGCTGAACTCATAAAAATAGAGAGTAGAAAGATGGTTACCAGGACCTGTGGGGTGGGAGAAATAGGGAGCTGTTTAAGGGTATAAGCTTGTAACTAGTAGATAAATAGTCTTGGAGATATAATGTACAGCTTAGGGATACAGTAAAAATACCATATTATAAACTTCAAAGTTGCTAAGAGACTAGCTCTTAATTGTTTTCACCACACACACAAAAAAATAATAACTATATGACATGATAGAGATGTTAGCTAATGCTACTGTGGTAATCATATTGTAATATATAAGTGTATCAAATCAACACATTGTAGACCTTAAACTTACACAATGTTATATGTCAATTATATCTTAAAAAATATATGCTTGCTGCTTCAAAATAATCCGTGGGCTTGAGGAAAATGGGTGAGCTCATAGATCAAACAAGACTGGCCAAAGTTGATACTTGTGGTAATTGGTGATGATAAGCATTATATTATACATTTCTCTATCTTTGAAATATATTTGAAATTTTCCTTCAAACAAAAATAACAGGGGCTTCCCTGGTGGCGCAGTGGTTGAGAGTCTGCCTGCCAATGCAGGGGACACGGGTTCGAGCCCTGGTCTGGGAGGATCCCACATGCCGCGGAGCGGCTGGGCCCGTGAGCCACAATTGCTGAGCCTGCGCGTCTGGAGCCTGTGCTCCGCAGCAGGAGAGGCCGCGATGGTGAGAGGCCCGCGCACCGCGATGAGGAGTGGCCCCCGCTTGCCACAATTGGAGGGAGCCCTCGCACAGAAACGAAGACCCAACACAGCCATAAGTAAATAAATAAATAAATAAAAATTGAAAAAAAGGGAAAAAACTTTAAAAAAAAAAAAAAAAAAAAAAAAAAACAGATCAGTGTGCTTGTTATGAAACGATTTCTGTTTGAGGGCAAGGTTGGGCTAGCTGTTACCTAAGGTCATTGTTAATTTGATAATTATTTTGTCTATAAAGATAAAATTAGTAGAATAATGTTAGGAATTGGGTTCTGGAGGGTGGCACCTGACTGCATAATCCCTCTCAAGCCTTTATTTTTCAACGTGTTAAAAACAAGACATCAGGCCCAAAATGGAGTCACTTTTGCTAAGCCCTCCATCATCAAACAGACTTAATTACAGTTTCAGTTCTCCTGAAATGGAACCTTAAACCAGTCCATCATGAATTCCCTGATCAGCATTGGTTAGGTAATCTGCCTGATAAACCTCTGCCCCCTACAGGGAAAGTAACCTTGCAATAACCAATCCTCTTTTTTGCCTAGTAAAACTACCTTGTTCCTGCTCCCTTTTGCCTATAAAAGTCTTATTTTGCACAGCTCTTTGACGCTCCTTTGTATCAGCTAGATTGGATGCTGCCTGATTCATGAATCCTTGAATAAAGCCAGTAAGATCTTTAAAATTTCCTCAGTTGGATTTTGTTTTTTTAACACAGATGATCCTATAAAGGAGTGAGGATTATTTAAGAACTAAACACAGAAGAGACCCTGCTATATTTCATTTAGAAAAATAAACTGGATTTGTACTAACCTTTAAATGTCACAGTGTTTTCAGTGAATGAGCTGACTAGGACGCGTGCACCAAAAGATTCCTTCAGCCAACCTGGATAATCCTCACCAAGTATTTTGATGTTTCTATTCAGTATCCCAACATCAGCTGCTAATGTGTAGCTCAGACCGGTTCCAGGAACATGGTATCTTTCAGCTGCAGCAGAAGGACAGTTAGATTATTACCAACACTAAGAAATACCTGTCTTTATTAGTTTCTCTGCAGCTCACAGACCACGTAACTTTCTAATATGCCAAAAGTCAACACAAATACATGAATTGATTAGAGTTACACGCTTACATGTACACAGATGGCAGCCAGAAATTATACCTTTTTATTTATAAAATAATCAAAAGTATTTCTTCTATTTACAGCAAAAAGGTTATTATAATCAGCACTTACAAAGTTACTGCTTCATAGGTATTTTGCAAACACTTCAAATTATACACAAAAACACTCTTGTGAGACAAGTTGGGAAGCTTACTGTAATTTTAACAGATGAGGAAATGAGATAGAGAAGTAAATGAACTTGCCCAGGGCCATGTAGACAGTCAGCAATACGTAGGTATTACCTCTCCTGATACCTAAACCTTGGTTTGTTCCTCTTTTCCTGTGACATATTTTGTACCAACTACAATTCTTTATAAATATGTAGTAGTATATCAAACATAGTCTGTACATTTACATCTTAATAATTTTGAAACAGAACCTAGGGGCTTCCCTGGTGGCGCAGTGGTTGGGAGTCCGCCTGCCAATGCAGGGGACGCGGGTTCAAGCCCTGCTCCGGGAAGATGTCACGTGCCGCGGAGCAACTAGGCCAGTGCGCCACGGCTGCTGAGCCTGCGCTCTGGAGCCCGCGAGCCACAGCTGCTGAGCCCACGTGCCACAACTACTGAAGCCCGTGCGCCTGGAGCCCGTGCTCCGCAGCAGGAGAGGCCACCGCAGTGAGAGGCCTGCGCGCCACAATGAAGAGTGGCCCCTGCTCGCTGCAGCTGGAGAAAGCCCGCGTGCAGCAGCAAAGACCCAACACAGCCAAAAATAAATAAATAAATAAATAAAATTAAAAAGCAAAACAAAACAGAACCTAAATTACATTCTACGTTTCTAGAAGTCTTACCCAAAACTTTAAGACATGCAGGTACATTTCAAACAGAGAGAAGTGTTTGGTACTTTAAATGAAAGAATCTATACTGTCGAACTTCAAACACTATTTTACGATTAAAATGTTCTTCAAAGAAACCTTTTTCTTTAGATTTAAAGAAAAAATATGTGATATAGAATGATAGACACGTGCTTCTATCAAAATACTGCTTTAAAAAGTTCTTTTAAGTTTCTTTTTCATGCAAGTCTGATATCCACCAGTGCATAATGCCGCCTTAGCTGTAGCTCTCAGGAGCATCAGAAGTATCTGAATGGCTTTTCTAACGTTACACTCCTGTCTGCTTCCACTTCCTGGGATTCAGATGAAGGTAGCATGTGAAATGGGGAAAGGCTGGGGTGCTGGGAAAGCCCTGATCCTACAAGTTGAAAGATCATCTTCAGTTGATTCTGATTAACTCCTTCTTTCCTTGAGAATTAGAGTTTTACCATTTTGCTGTAGCTTGTCTAAGTGCAGTTACCGCTGAGGAATGTGTCAATGAAACAAATCAGGACAAAGATGCTCTTGGATCAAGGGTTCTCAAATTTCAGTGTGCGTACGAATCTCTAGAAGCTTGCCTAAAACAGAAAGTGTCAGCCTTATCCCATAGAATGTAATGGTCACTGCTGAATATTTGCTGAATGAATTAATACACACAGCAGGGACTCTTTGCAGCCAACACACAAACAGTACCATCCTTTGGGTACCAGTGCCAATCTAGGTGAAATGCTCCTCTAAAAATCTGAGATGTTTTATCAAATGATTGTAATTACAGAGGAGAGCACTAAACTGTGAATATTTCGAGACATTTTAATTATATATCTATTTGGTTAAAGAACAGCCACTTACCAAAGTGAGTATAGGAAAGGGTATCATTGAGAATGAGAATTTTGTGATCATGCAGGATTTTAACGATACTTCTAATTTCAGTCTGGTGGAAATCATAGCTTGTGGTTGTTATCACAATCTCTTCTCCTTCCTTAGAAAAATTCAAGTGCCAAATTCAAGAACAATTTAAAAAATAGGTTTATATTTCTTAATAACTATTAAACAATTCTAATTTAACTTACATTGGTTACAACCATGGTATTATCAGAGAGAACAAATCATACATTTAGGTCCCTAAAATAAATATGCTTTTGTTTGATAGCAAGAATTCTATATTTTGAATTATCTCAACATTTCCTTAAGTTGAATTCAGTCACTTAATAAAATCATAGGTGATATACATTTTTAAAATTAGATATATCAAAGCAAATATATTCACATTTTTATTAAAAATTGGTCAGGATAATATTGTTAAGACTTAAAAAATTCCCCCCAGATTTTTTTTTTTTACACAGTTAACTATCACTGGATATTCCTGAAAGGTAAGAAAGGCAGAGATAAGTGACAGAGCGAGGTTAAGTCTTAGAATCTCTGTATGTCATATATGACAAGCTCCTCTTTGTCAACCAAGTCTCTGCTCAAAAGTACTTGCAGGGGAGGTCAAAGAACTTTTTCCTCTACCCTTCCAAGTTCTCAGCTGGGACCCCTGTAACAAAAGTCATTAACAAGAGAAAAGCATATAGATTTATTCAATATAAGTTTTACATGACACGGGAAATGAAGACCTGAAGAAATGGTTAAACCTGAGCATTTTTATGGAAGAGTGGAGAGTAGAGGAAAATTGTGATAGGGTATGAGCTAAGTGTAGGAAACTGGGAGAAACTGCAAGGGTTGGCCATTCAGATTCTTCTCTGTGTCACTTTGTCTCCAGAGCTGAGGATGTCTCTTTCCTCTGGGTATAAGGAGGGCAACTGTCACATGAAGGTTTTGTGACCTGCTTCAGGGGAAAGCCAGAAAGTCCTTCCTGCACGTGCAGAAATTTCTTCCCTTAAAGTATTCATATTTTGGGGTAGCATGTCCTGAACCCTGTCATACCCTTGAGAGAGGCTTTCTCTGGCCACTCTATTTAATGTTATCTGCCACCCTCTACCATGGCAGTCTCTATCATACCTGTTTTATTTCCTTTATCACAAAGATTATAATCTGAAATAACACACATTTATCTGTTCATTTAGTGTCTGCCTCTCCCACTTCAATGCAATTTCCCCTATAGTTTGACCAATTTCTTCACAAATGAATCCTCTATGCCTAGAAAATGTCTGACATTAGGCTAAATATTAATTATATAAATAATAGGCAGAAAATATTAAGTAGATAAATACTAATAAATGATAATTGGATAAATAATAGGGATATTTAAATCATTTAATCACCTTTTAAAAAGTAATCACCCCTCAACTATCACAAATACGAATATATTGTAAGTAGCTTATAATAACTCTCAATAAATCCTCCTTCTATTTACTGATTTTACACTACATTAAGAGAGCCAACCCCATATGTTTTGATGATTTGTATTCATTTACTCATACTAAGCCTCACTTTGTTCTGTGACCTTATAGCTTATTCTCAGCAGAAAGGAACTGGCTGAAATCTGAGAGCCTGGAAAAGTAATCCATCCATTTCCTTGACCCTTTAGCATTAAAAAGAGTATTTGTAAAACATGTGAGTCTGTGGCCTATGCAAGCCTGTGAGTGTAGTAGAGATCGGAATTGCCACCATTCATATTTTACCAAAATCTCTTATTTAACTCAGGCATGTTTTGAATATCACTGGGCATCAGGATTTGTTTTCTTCTCAAATGCTTAACATGTAAAATCACAAATTAGAAGTAAAGAGATAACCAAGATAACAATAAAATGTATTTAAAATAATTCTTTTTTCTGTTTTGCAAGAATTTGTAAATAAATATTTTTTACCCCCAAACTTTCATATTTTCCTTTCATAACTAATATATATATATAATGTTCTTTATATGTTCTGAAGAACCTTTGACACCACAATTTTCAAATGCCTGCTATCAAGTCAGCTTTTTGAGTGCAAGCTAATTGCAAAACATACATTTCTCTTCTGGTTAATCATGTGACAAAACAAATGTCCATTGGGATAAAGAAGAAACCTTAAGTTGACCCATGGCGTGTTTTCACTTTCCACCACGTAGTAATTCCTCTACCTGCCAGTCCACAGCATCCGTCAGAGAGAGGACTTTGGAACCTGCCTCTGCGGTTTCTGAGAGCTTAGTTTTGTATATCGAACGCGGAATTCCATGAAGATCCAGCTCACCAAACACCCCTGCAGGAGAAAAACACACTCCTATTTATTCACTGCATAGAACTGAGTTAAGTGCTAGTATAAAATGAAACAGTCAGTAGATATATTTTAATAAGCGATTGAACATTTTAGAATGAATGGAAAGAATTGGGGTTATCTGCTCAGGGCTATATAGGAAGGCTTTGGCCCTTTGCCCTACTTCTAGGAATCTGGTCCCTATAAATTGAATTAGTATACAAGGATACATCAATGAGGATGCTTAATACAACAATATTTGGAAATATTAGAAAAACTAGAATTAATCCAAATGTATATCATTATAAGAATGGAGTAAATTAGAATATATTACTAATACTGTAGTGTAATATGCTATAAAAATGAAGAGTGTTACATGTTAAGTATCGATCTGGAAAGATATTCATAATATGTTAACAAGAAAATTGCATAGTAATATATTTAGTTTGACCATGTTTTTGTATAAGGCACCACAAGTCATTTTATGTAATATGAATACAGGCATAGATAAAAAGCATGAAAAACACATGTAAAAATTGCTAATGTTAGTTTCCTCAAGGGGAGAGTAGAAGATATATGTTTTCTCTTGATATTATTCTGTGTTGCTAGAAATGTTATTTTTGAAATAAAAACATAAACACATAAAAGCAAAAAAAAATTTTTTAAGACTGAATTTGTCTGCCTCAGGAAATTTTTCTTTAAGATTTAAATTTGTCTGTCTCACAAGAGCTAATTCAATTTTAAGCCACTTTTTAATCCCCTTTTTTATTGTCACTGATTTGGAAATTGTACATCGGAGCAACTGAAGCACATTTATGTGTCTTTTAAATAAATATACAGTGGTATTAATAAAAGCAGTTATTTATTAGGACCAAATTAAACCCTCTCAGGTCCTTTGCTTTCTAGGCTCGAATAGGAATACGTACAGCCTCACAAATGCAACCGGAAAATTAAAACTTAGCAACAGTTGTGACTGGATAACTGATAGCGAGGCAGGAGACATAAGGGCCCCCAGGACAAATGGTTTGAGTTCATTCCTTGCGGACGGATACTCTGAGGTGGGAATAACAGGACAATTGAGAGAGGAGGTTGGGCCCTGCCCAGGTAGAAGATAAGAAACCACATATTCTTTATTCTTGAAGTCAGGAGACCTCCCTGACTACACATGAGCAGAAAGGCTCCTTGGAGGTCAAAAGGGGAGTGATTCTAAGTGATGGCAACTAATGCTCACTACCCATAGGCCTCTTCGGTAGAATCCATCTTGGCTAAGAGATGCATGCGCACACATGGGAAAATCCTAAGATACACCAAATACGGACTCTGAACCAGGCAAATCAAAATGATTGGTCAAAGGAAACAGGGAAGAAATGCCCCATAAAAGTGATTCAAACTGCCCCGAGGGCACAACTCTCTCTCTGAGCCCACCCATGTGTCTATCCAAAAGTACTGTACTCTTTTTTTCTCTTAATAAACACTTTGTGTCACTACTCTCCGTCTTTGTGGGAATTCTTTTTCTGCAAAGCTGTAGGGCCAGGGCCTTTTCACTGACCACTGGTGTAGTGGCTAGGATTCGGTGCTCTCACCACTGCGACCCGACCTCAATCACTGGCGGGGAACCAAGACCCTGCTTCAACACCCGAGATCAATAGCACAGCCAACCGATCCACAGATTTTTAATACTGTGTAGGAATAATACATAACAAAGTTACCTTTTAGGGGAAAAGTACTAAAATATGAAAAATATTATTGCTTATATACAAGAAAGATTATGAAGAAAACCAGATTAGAGAAAGAATATACATATGGAGTGATTCATTAATGTTAGTGTTGCAATAAATTACATTTTGGAAATATGCACATCTGTATCTATTTTAATGTGACATGATTTAATTTTTTAAAATCTCAGCAACTTTTATAACCTGTTCCTACAAATCAATGTCTGTAAAAACTTCTGAAACCATAATAACATCATGAACTCATAACAAGTCTTTTAGTGCTACATGTTCTAAAGTAGATTTGCAAAACTAATATGACTCTTTTGGTATCTGGAAACACATACCTAGGACCTTTGATCCTTGATTTGGTCCTTCTGGAAGAGCCCACTCTGGAGTAGAACGATTCCCTCTAAGAACAATCTGTAATTCTCCTTTAAAAGGGTTATCTTCCCAGCCACCAATTAATCTACCTCCCTGCAGTGAAGCAGAAAATTGTTAATACTTCAAAACTGAGCAGGAAAAATTTCCCCATAAAAAAGGAATTAGGGGGGCTTCCCTGGTGGCGCAGTGGTTGAGAGTCTGCCTGCTAATGCGGGGGACACAGGTTCGTGCCCCGGTCTGGGAAGATCCCACATGCCGCGGAGCGGCTGGGCCCGTGAGCCACAACTACTGAGCCTGCGCCTCTGGAGCCTGTGCTCCGCAACAAGAGAGGCCGCGATGGTGAGAGGCCCGCGCACCGCGATGAAGAGTGGCCCCCGCTTGCCGCAACTAGAGAAAGCCCTCGCACAGAAACGAAGACCCAACACAACCAAAATAAATAAAATAAATAAATTAATATTTAAAAAAAAAGGAATTAGGAAGACTGGCAGCCTCCCCTAGTAAAAATGAATGAATTTTTGTTTTACAAAGAACAGTACTGTAACTAGAAGTGACCTTAATTTAACCCATCCACTTTGGGATGGGCAGTTTAAATGATTTTTCCAAGGTCAAATTCAACATCTACTTACTGTCAGAACTGGACCTGAAACTGAAACCTCCTAAAACCTAAACTAGTGCTTGAACAGATCACACTGTACTTTAAAATAATGCGGCATATATAAAATATACTCTTCTATTTATATCTAAGCTATGTTTTTCATGAGCCATCACTGTTAATAAAAATTGCTATTACTAAATGCTTGCTGATTCTATGCCAGGCATAACATGCAAGGCTTTACATATTTTATATCATTTAATCTTTACACTAAACCCATGAATTGGAATTACTATTCTCATTTCATAGGTGAGAAAACTGATGCTGAAAAGAAGTAAAATAACGTAACCTGTTACCAAACTATTAAACAGTGAGGTAAGGATTCAATTGTAGCATTAATTTACCTCTAAGCTCTGTATCTAACCAAAATACCACACACCTTTAAAGCATTAAAGGCCTAGTTTTATGAAAGAAAGGCTCCCACTTATTTTTTAGTGGTGCTTAATAGCTTTTTGGTTAAGCTATTCTTTTAAATGAACACCAATAAAAGACTGACGGAACAATTAAATTGATTAAACTATTACACGTTCAAGACCATCTGAGGTTTATGAGAGAATGAGGTGATTATTCCAAACAACTGACATTTTTTTATTAGTCTGCTCCTGGTTTTCATAATCCCATCTACATTCATTCATTTTAAGAAATACTGTTTGCTTTCTTAAAAAAAAAGGCTTGAAATCTTTTAATTTTTTTCCTCAGAACTCCAGTGGATTCTCTGTTAGTTGCAGCAAGCTGTGAGTTTAGCTTTACCTAATAATAATACAAATATTCTAAAGGATTGAAAATGAGCAATCCTCACACTAAAAAGTAGCATGATAATTACTGCTTTAGGAATGTGTCATTAATATTTAAAGGAGAGCAGAAATATATTGAACTTAGGCTTGCATTTCATGGGGTAGAGCCAGTTGTGTTTTAATCACATCAGGTGCATATGCTTTCTTATAATTTGCTTAGTAAATCTCCAACATTTTAGCATTTGGCTAATAAGGGTATAAATTATAAGACTGTCACTCTTACCTGCAGTGATATGTAGGTAGCATTCAAAACAACTTTTCTATAAGAAGACTCTGCAGCTCCCACATTATGCTTATCTTCCAATTCTAGAACCCCCCAAATAACGAGTCTTTCCATTGGTGGAATATCTGTGTCTGCCACAATCCATGTTCCTATAAAACAAGACTTTATTATAAGGAATATAACATAATCCATAGACTATAGCCTATAGATAAAACACTGACAGCCCTATCAGTGAGTCCTAATTTTGAAGTTCGTGAGCCTTTTTCCACACAATGACTAATTCTTGTCTCTCTCAGAAAATCTATTATTCTTAATATTCCGGTTTAAATCCACATAAAACCCAGAAGCGACGTCTGACATCCAGAACACGACAACTGAATCCATCTCTTCACATTTTCTCTTTCTCCAAGGCGTGCTGCATAAAGGTATCTACCCTAACTGCTAACTATTGTGGTATAAACACAGCATTTTATTTATTTACATTTATGCATTTACCTTCAGGAATAACAACATTTGCTCCTGGGTGAGGTATGGTATAATTATTTTCTTGAGATGACTGCCAAAAAGAATCATTTGACCATAAGCTGAAAAGAGAAAAGAAGTATTTCCATTAAGTTTTATCTCTGTATATTTAATGAGCATCTCCTTAGAGTGTAGCACTATACTAGATGTTTTAGGGATGACAGAATGCAAATTGGATAGTTTGTAATTTCAGTAAATACACAAGCTAATGTACGCTATTAGTAAAGTACTCAACACACACAATTACATATACAGTTTTTTCTCCACTGAAGAAAACTTCCTTTCCACCCACAATACGAATCACATTTTCTCCTACTAAATCCTTATTGTGATACCCTAATTTTGTCTAAAATGTAAATAACTTAACTTCCTTATAAGATTTCACATGGTGGAAAAGTGAAAAGAAATGCATCCTTTGTCCATTTAAAGACCCTTACATATGGTGCTATTTCATAGGGAAAGGGACAGGAGGGTATATAGTTGGCTAGATTCTATGAAGGGAAGGCTGGAAGAATGGTCTGTGAATAGGCAAGGATGGGTCAATGAGGGTAAGCCGCTGGGCTGGGGGCAGGACGGCAGGTCTATAACCGGAGTGAAGGTTACGTTACATTGAAATAAATATGGAAAGCACAGTTGGAAGAGAGACGGTCTCCACTTTCCATCACTATGCCTGCTTGAAACTATCTCAGTGCAAATTGTTACAAAGAATGTTATTATAAAGTTGATTGCATTTTCCCATTTAAAAATGTTCACAGGGGTTGCTCTCCTGACCTAGTAAAAATGTTTAAAAATTCTATGATACTAATGCAGGAATTTTACAAATAACCAAAACAGTTTGTTTCGTTAAAAGTATATTTTTGTCACACATTTGAATTACTAAGCTGTATTACTAAAAAATCTGTTGATCAAAAATCCTGTCATAAAAATTTTGTCTTCATGGATTTAAAAGAGGTTAGCAATTAAACGATCATTTAGGATTATTTAGATTCACAGTAATACATTTTTCATGACGCAATCTCAATGGTTTATTTAAAGGTTGTATCCATCTAACTAAATAAATTCATCAGGATTGTGCAGATTCAATAGTTGAGTTCATCTAGCTTTTCTCAAGCCTTTCATTCTTATCCCCAGCAGCACTATACTACACGTTATACATTCTTCTTCTAATTGCCCACTGTTACGACCAAAAAGCCCAGTACTTCTTAAACTAAGCATTTGTGTGTTGTGTAGCTAGACCTGTATATTCTAGTCCTGAGGTACCAGTTTTGGATCAAGATTCTGTTTGTTTTCACTGATAGCTATTTGCAAAATACCAATTAATAATTCCAATTATAGCTATTTCCAGTGAGCAGAACTCATATTGTGAGAGGAAAAACACCTATCCTATGACATATACATGTAGTGTATCAACACATACCTCTATCACATCCTGGTCTACACCAGTCTAAATCTATTAATGAGTCATAATAAATATTAAGTAAATATTGAATAATTTTATCTACCTTAGACTATCTAGGGCTTTTTGGCCAATAACCTTTATGGCCCGTATTTCTTCTGAAGTTCTCTAGACTCTTTTTATGAGCCTCCCTGCTTTCTCTACTGTCCCTCTGTTACACAGAGTAGTAAAAGTGGCCTTTTCAAAATGTAATGTCACTTATCAGCTGAAACATTTAAAGGCTTCTCATATTTCTTAACACTAACTGCCTGCATGACCTGAATGGTCTGATTTCCACTTATTTCCAATGCTATGCCCAGGCCACTCTCCCCTGCTCACAAGGGTCCAGCCATGCAGATTTCCTCTCAGTTCTTGGATATGCCACACTCTTTCCCACATCAGGGCCTCTGCCCAAGTTGTCCCCTTGGCCTAGAACCCAACCTTCACACAGCCAGCTCTTCCTCATCCTTTGGCTCTCAGCTAGAATATCCCCTCCTTTGAGAGGCTGTTCCTAACCATCCACCCAAAGGAGGCCCCTGCCATGTTGTTTTCTGTCCCAGCCCCTTATCCATTCCCTTTACAACCTTTATCACAACTCAAACTCATGTGCTTTATTTTCTGTTTACTTTTTTGTTTGTTTGCTTGTGTTGGCATCTGTCTCTTTGGACAGAATGTGAGTGTTATGGGGGCAGGGACCACATCTATGTTGTTCACAACTGAATCTCAGAGCTCAGCACAGTGCCTGGCACATAGCAGGTGCTATTTTTTAATGGTTGAATGAATATATAAACAAATTCAATTATTATTATTCTTTTGTGCAACGTTATCGCAGAATCTGTATATTCTGAAATCATAATTCACTTAATAAATAATATTGATTTGTACTTGATGTACAGTAGTGGGCTCTTATGTGCCCATTAATTGTTAACTTTTATCATCACCATCGTTATTTGTATGGTTATTATTTGCCCATAAGGGACACAAATATACATCAAATCAGGATCATGCCTTTAAGGGTCTTAAAGACTAGTACTGTTGTGTACTAGTACCATCATGTATGGTAATTACTATAATATAAAGTAGAAAGTTATGTTTCATATGAGAAGTAAAGGTAAAGGACTTTATAAGTTTCAAAGACAGAAAAATTATTTTTAACTAGAAGACTTAATATATATTTAGGAAATGGAATATTTGAAATAAAATTAAATAAGTTGTATTATGAGACTTGACCAAGACTGTTATTCTATTTAAAATATGATACAAATGAACTTATTTATAAGACAGAAGCAGGGCTTCCCTGGTGGCGCAGTGGTTGAGAATCCGCTTGCCAATGCAGGAGACACAGGTTCGAGCCCTGGTCTGGGAGGATCCCACATGCCATGAAGTGGCTGGGCCCGTGTGCCACAGCTGCTGAGCCTGCGCTCTAGAGCCCACGAGCCACAGCTACTGAGCCCGTGTGTCACAACTGCTGAGGCCCGCGCACCTAAAGCCCGTGCTCTGCAACAAGAGAAGCCACAGCAATGAGAAGCCCGCGCACTGCAGCAAAGAGTGGCCCCCCGCTTGCTGCAACTAGGGAAAGCCTGTGCACAGGAATGAAGACCCAATGCAGCCAAAAATTTAAAAAAAAACAAAAAAACAGAAGCAGACTCGCAGACATAGAAAACAAACTTACGGTTACCAAAGGGGAAAGGGGGCGGGGAGGGATAAATGAAGAGTTTGGGATTGTCACATACAAGCTACCATATATAAAATAGAAAAACAAGTATGCACAGGGAACTACAGTCAATATCTTGTAGTAATCTATAATGGAAAAGAATGTGAAAAATGTATATATATATAACTGAATCACTTTGCTGTACACCAGAAACTAACACTGTAAATCACCTATACTTCAATAAAAAATAGGGCTTCCCTGGTGGCGCAGTGGTTAAGAATCCGCCTGCCAATGCAGTGGGCCCGGGGTTCAATCCCTGGTCCGGGAAGATCCCACATGCTGTGAAGCAACTAAGCCCGTGCACCACAACTACTGAGCCTGCACTCTAGAGCCCGTGCGCCACAACTACTGAGCCCACGCACCTAGAACCCGTGCTCCACAACAAGAGAAGCCACCGCAATGAGAAGCCCGCACACCACAAAGAAGAGTAGCCCCCGCTCGCCGCAACTAGAGAAAGTCTGCATGCAGCAACGAAGACCCAAAGCAGCCAAAAATAAATAACATAAATAAATAAATTTATTTAAAAAAATAAATAAAAATAAAAACACTCACATACACAGACACAAAAAGACAGTTACTCTAGAGAAAGAGATGCCACCTGCTAAGAAAGCATTGTATCAATGAGGACACAGTTTCTGGTGCTGTTGGAAGTTTGTGATCTCAGGTAATTCACTTAAGGTCTTCAGGCTTCAGCTCTCTCACCTAAATAATAAGGGAGTTGGTCTAAAAATCCAGATCTAACGTTCTGCAAGTATGAGATTCCCAGTAACTTTCACACAAAATTTTTGTGAGATTTTTTTCCATTTTGTCATCAGGGTGGTTGTAAGGCTCAAGTGAAACAATGAGTGTGGAAGTGCTTTGGGACCTACTGTGCAGGAGGAGGGCACCAGTATCTCAGCCAGGATGACATATGGAAAGGATGTTGTGAAGACCTACTGAAGTATATTAACGAACAAAAGGCCTGTATACTTATATGTGGCTGGTCGCTTCCTGGGAATTGGTTTTCTTGATGGAGGATGTACAGGAAAGCAATCCTGGAGAACACAGCAGTAAGCTTGGAAATTAATAACAACATCCTTCACATCAGGATCCAGGGTCCCAGAAATGGACTGGCTCTGATGAAGGCCATTTTTTCCTGACACTGAAAGTGAAGTAAAAGCAGTTTAAAGTAACATGATGATCAAAGTACTTGAATGTAAACAAAATATGGCAATTTGAAAATATTCTTTAGATAGTAACTTGGTATAATTCAAATGTATGGAATAGGTATGAAAAAATTCTGACAAAATGCACATGTCTGATTAAGAAGCAGAGTAAAAATACCTTGACAAAAACAAATATTTTAGAACTCGATTAAACTGTACTCTTAAATATTTTTATTTTCCAAAAATAATTAAATAATAAAAACGGAAACAAAATATATGACAGTTCATTGTACTCATTTCCTCTAATTTTGTGAAATAAATGTTGGGGCCAATTATGAGTGTTGGTGCTACCTCCAAACATAAAATGTAAGTTATAAATTCAAGTCAAGCCTCTTCCAGGGTAAATTTAGTCTCCATTCTTTAATTCAACAAACATTTATTGAATTCTGCTATATACAAGGCACTATATAACACATTTGCCCAGTAAGCAATTTTTTTCCACCTTTAGATGAAGCAATAGATAAAACAATCACTTTTGCCTACTGAATACATACCCAGGTAATATAGAGTACTCGTGTTTGCTTCAAGGTGCCAGTCTCCATTCTTGCTAGTATTCCAATTCAATGGATTTGAAGAGCCATTCCTCATATCAATGATATTAAACATATCAGGATTTTGAGTGAAGTTATGAGATATGATTACATAGTCTTCTTCCTATAAAAGTTTGCAAAAAATGTGACTTG
This sequence comes from Balaenoptera ricei, assembly GCF_028023285.1. NCBI lineage: Eukaryota > Metazoa > Chordata > Mammalia > Artiodactyla > Balaenopteridae > Balaenoptera > Balaenoptera ricei. Next base: position 28,261,104 of record NC_082655.1, read on the forward strand.
TTTTATATGCTAATATCCTGTATAACATACACTAATTTTGATGACATTAATTAATTAACCCCATATTAAAACTTAACTTTTGGTTTTAGTTTGGTTTTCATCTTGCACTTATATTTTGTTTATTAATGTTTCACCTGTCTATGGTAATAACGCTAACTCTATCACTAAGGCAATGAAAGTCTTTCTTTCTCTCTCTCTCAATATATATATATATATATATATATATATATATATATACACACACATATGTATATATGTATACATTCAGAGAATATTTAATTTCTATAATGTTTCAAAACATCTGAAACAGTGCTAGGTATTGTTTTTTTTTGCTGCCCGTAGGTAGTACAAGTAGAAGAACGTGAACAGGGATGAAAACACCCAATTCAGGATACTGGTGACCATTAGCAGTGAAGAGTGGGGATTGATTTCAGAGTAAGCCATACAGAGGACTTCCACTTCACCTAAAAATGTTTATTTCTTTAAAAAAATCTGAAGTACATAGTCACATGTTAGATTCAGATAGAGCTAGGTGGTGGGAATATAGGACTCAGCCTGTTATTTTCTGTATTTGCTATATTTCATAATACAAATAATAAAGCCCTTAACTGGCACCCAAAACATCATAAGCACTGAATAAATGTTAGTTATTATCATGGTAATAATAACAGGGCACAAGCTTAGTACTACAGGAATGTGGCAGAAAGATGGCTTACTTCTGATTCTTAAAGGAGGGGTTTTTTTTTGGCTTGCTTCTGAGATTTAGGATGGGTCATGAAAAGTGTGCAGGACTTTACCAGGTCAATATGTGAGGCAAGGGCATTCTGGGCCTCACAATTGGTGTAAGGATGAGTGTGTGGGCTGCTTTTGAGTAATATGCAATCAAAATTATTAGAAGATGGATTATGCAACTCTTTGTTTACCTTAAATCCATAGAATGTTGACGTATACGAAATGTTGGTTATGTGATCTACACTTTTAAAATACCAGTTAATGTGCTTTGCATTTGGAATCAGAGCCATCCATCCAGACATATGAGTCAGTCGTTTCTTCTGAAAGGGAACAATGCTTGTGCCTATAGAACATAAAACAAATCACAGTAATCTCTACATCTAGAAAATTCCTTCTCTTATGAACAAGTGCAAAGGTAAATATTACTCTAGTCTACGGAAGTCTCTAAAGAGGTCAGTATAGTATTTCATTACTTATGTTCTAAATGTCTTTGTTTACCTGAAGGCCCCACTGTTCAATATCACACTTAACTGAAACATAAAATGCTTTCTCACTTGGAATTCTGAATTGAGATGGAGCCTTTATTCCTTAGGGAAAAATAAAATTGAACTATGATGACAATAATGACCGCTAAGACAAAAGTGCTTAAATATATCAATACAATTTTTAAAATACATTGATCTAAAATATAATTCCATTTATATTCTTTTAAGAACTTAATTCTTCAGAATCCTTGATCTGCAAAGTATGCAAATATTAAGTCCAGAACTTTATTAGATTCTCCTATATGGGTTTTGTTAATCAAAATCAGCCTAGCAAGTATGAATGAAAAACTTTGATTCAGAGCCCTTAAGGAACTAGACTAAAGTAGACCTACCTCTAACACTGGCCATGATACCCTAAATTTTGTGAATGATGAACTTGGAACCTGAACTACCTGTTATGGGAAAAAAATTTAATTTGAGAGAATGCCTGACAACTTCAGTTGAAGATCTGAAAAGATCTCTCACAATATAAAGAAAAACATCTGTGATTAATGAATTAATTCTATTTTTTCCTTTCCCTTCTCTCCTTCTTTTCATCTCTGATTGAATTTTATGTTAAATTTGCAACCTCTTCCCTTACAAAGTTAGGTGGAAGAAGCTAGGAGCAAGATTACAAAATAAACTGCCATTCTTTTCCTTTGGGGATAAGGCAAAACAAATTCCAGTATCAAGGAGGAACAAATTCTTTGGCTTATGAATTAGCATTAAGTTTTGAAAAACCCATGACCAGAGGCACTAAAAACTCACAGTTTAAGAAGACCTGCAGAATATGAGAAGAACCATGATAATTTGGATTATTCAGCAAATATCCACTCCTCTCCCCTCCTTGAGGGCAGAATAGACTTCCCTGCTCTGTGGATACTGGGTGACTTCTTTGGTCCATCGGCTATTAGCAGAACTGACACTGCAAAGACTTAAAAGTGCTTGCTGGGTGAAACATGCCCTCTTGAGCCTCTGTCACTGCCATGCAAAGAGGCTCCCCCAGGAGAATAGTGGGTAGCATACTAAGGTGACCTTTGGCATATGCAGACAGAAAAATTATGTAGATCTTGGGGGACAGAAATCTAATTCAAGTTACCCAAGTGGAAATTTGCTACCTCTTACCTATTCCCTAGATCCAAGCCAATTCACACACTGGAAGCAGCTCCACAGAGTGGGAGAAATCTGTGGCCATTTATCAGGCTACTGCATACTAAGGAGAGGAAACTATCCAGACCTTCCAAGAGCTGTTAGCTTCTGGCTCTGAACTGATACTAACACTCAGACACCCTAATGTCACCATGGTCTACCAGCTGGAGTGGCAGCTTATGAAGGCCAGGCCCTAGAATGTGTCTTTGCTCAGTCTCATGCCTGGTCCACTGAGGCCACTGGCTCATCTTATGGTTATTCCTCCAGTTCCAAAATGTATAGTGGGAATAGACATAGAACTTTGTTTGGAAGAAGGGCAGAAGTTGAAATTCTCACAAGAAATATCCTTCCAAGAGGATCTGATAACATGGAGTGGAATAACAAAACCCCAGCATGTCCTGATGGATTTGACCCAGCTATAATTTTAGCAGTTATAATATGGCTGGTATAATTATGCTACACGTTTTCAAAATTCACTTGGCCTATATTGAGATACATAATTTTAGTTTCAAATTGCAAGTTTCTACCTTGTAAATATGATTAAATGTGGAAATTTGGGAACGCTGTCATCAAGAAGCTACATCATTTAGATTTATGCAGAAAATGTAGAAAACTGTATTTGAGAATCATCTGATAGCAAATGTTTGATTCATCAATGCCTTTCCTATTTTCCAAAATCTGCAGCCTATCAGAACAGTGATATGAGAGTGGATTAATTGTAGATAGATATTTTAACTAATATTTCATAGACAGATGATGGATGAGTGGATGAATGGATGGATGGAATGATATAAAGATCTGAGCCAATCAGGGCAGGCCAGGTCAGATGTGATGAGAATAGATATACTTAGTAACTGGAAGAATTCCTAACGGAGGGAGGGAAAATCACGCAGGAAGGACTGAGTGAACACTCTAGGAACCATGCCCCCCCACCCTGTTACCAAGATAAAAGAAAAGCAATTCTAAATCCTTGAGGGGGGAAAATGCACATATTAACGCCACAGTGAAAAATCTGAGACATGTGAGAATCAGGGTTATTACCATATCCCCATTTGACTTGCTTGTCTGGCTGGTGCATATGCCAGATGCATCATGAATAATGACAGTAAATTAATGCAATCTAGTCAGGCAATGATGCCAAGCGCATCTGGTGTTCCAGGTACATTAGCTTTACTGAAACAAATCAGTAAATCAACAGTCTCTGTGCAGCTATTGACCTAGCAGATGCTCCCCCCATCCTATTTCAATCAGCAAAGATAATCAAAATAATTTGCTTTCAGTGGCAGAAAAAATGGTATATTTTTACTGTCTTGATCCTAAAGCTATGTCAGCTTTCCTGCTGTCTGTCATAATATTGGCTGGAGGTTCCTTAATCAGCAGAATGTCATGCTGGTCCATGCGTTTATTCAATACTCCTCACCAGCCCATTTTGGGGTGTGATATTTGTTTCCTGCCTGGCTTCTGACTGATATAAATATTATGCTTTTCCCAGTGTTCTCAAGAAGATGATGATGAAAATTGAGGAAAACGTATTTAAATGAGTGGTTTAAATGATTGTGTTCTACTTACCGAAGGAGTCTGAGAGAACCACATCCTTTTCAAGCAGAGACACTGGAGAAGGCTTGTTGAATGCCAGCCGGTGGAAGCTGACTGAGGCGTCACAGACAGACCCAGGGAATCCTATGCTCCACTCGGCTTCTTGACTGCAGTGAGAAGGGTCCAGCAATGAGCTGTGTGGAATGACGGTGTGTCCTTTGTGACCTAGGAAATGAACACAAACAGCTGACTTCTTATTTCATGTTAGAAAGCTAAAAAGCCAAACTGTCCAAAACATACATTTACTATAACCCATAGTGCCACGAATACAATCTAAAAGTCTAAGTTCCTGGGTTTTTTTTTTTTGGCATGGGGTAAGGGGACCTCTACAAAGGCTTTGCAGTGGACTCTTCTGTCAGGGAGTTTATCATGGATGCAGCTGAAACATGGGATCTGAAGCACCCATGAGAGCCAAAGTAGGGGATGGGATGTGGGATAAGTAACTTGGTCAAGGACACAGGGAAGGATGCAAATCCAGGCAGTTTGACCACAGAGCTTGTGCTCTCACAAGTGGACTGTCAACGAACTTAAGAATCTAAGCTGAATTAAGTAAATGAATAAAGGTCACACAAAGCTCTGAATATTAGAACCATCTAAATGCTCTCCCTCTTAAAGCCACAATTAGAACAGGAGGCAAGTCAACAACTATAGTTGAGAATTCAGTCTGTTTGAATATTGAGATGAACCTTCTATCTTTCAAAGGCTTTCAAAAATAAATATCTGTTAATATCTGTAGCTTTACTTGTCAATTGTCTCTCTCTTATAAAGTATTATGCAGAATCATACACACACACACAGACACCCTTCCTATCTTATTTTGCCAAGTCATTATCATTAAAATTTTATAAAAATGCTAAATTCTAGAAACCATGATTATTTACAAAAGGATTTGACTTACTCCGAACTTAAAATGGTAGAAAAGATTTAACCTACAAAGAATGTTGAATTTTGTACTAGAGTTCACATATTCTTTGAATCAATTCCAAATTCATAATTTAGATTGGAAAGAAAAAGGCTAACAGCAGGCCTGTGACTTATTACTTCCCTCTAAGGTACTTGAGCAGGATACATCCAGTCTGTTGCTTATGTAAATAAACCTGGAATTTATACATTTATTGGGCATGACTGGCTGGAGAATCTGGGTAGTCATGTAAGCAGTTTCCTCTGTGTAATTAACTGAGTACAAAATGCAGGCATTCTCAAATGAAATGGCTTCCTTTTGTGATCAATATTCCATAAATATTGTTCAAAATTTGCTGTTAATTCAAAACCAAAGTGCAAATGCAGGAGGAAAGGGACATATTTGGAGGCTGCATCTGATAGTTTGAGACTTTGCTAGAAAAGGAAATCTCATCTATGCCTAGTGTTGACCTATATCCTTAAGTCATTAGGAAAGTTTGGCACCAGTTAAGATCTGTGATTCATCTGAGTCTGCTTTGACAATTCAACTCTCTGTGTTAACACAAACAAAAAATATATTTCCAAAGTATTTTATCAGAAATTAAAACATCACATTACCTGTAAGTGAACCATCAACATCAATCAGTACCACTTCATGTTCCCATCGAAAGCCAGCCTTGTTTGTTGTGTGAGAATACTGGATGTCAATGAATTTTGCACTCCAGCCTCCACATCTGTCATTACAAACGCCAGTGATGGACGTCACTCCCAAAGCTGCACAGCTGGGACGGTCAAAGTTCATGAAGTGTACGGAAGATACAGTCAACCCTTCATTAAATGGGAGAACCAGGCCTTTCATTGTGCAAAATACAGACCCCATTCCCAGTTCATCAACATGACCAACTATTTTGGCATTTTTAATCACTGCTCCAATGGTTTCACCCCATCCTCCAATGTAAGGAGCCAGGATCCTCTTCGTTTCAATTCCAGCCTCATAATTATTGACCATCACGAAGTTATGAAACTGAAGTGCACCTCCATTGACCCATTCAGCTCCTTTTTGACAATTCCAAGTAGTGAGTGAATTAAATATTGCAGGCTCTGGCACTGTAGAAGTACAAGATCCTGTCTGCATGGGGAAATATTCTTCAAATATCCACAATCCAAACCAACCTTGAGAATGAACAGTGTTATTAAAGAATTCTCCAAGAGGAACTCTTTTTTGGCAAATGTTTCGGTCATAGGATGGCCCATCAGGGTGGTTGTTCATTCGGTACCAAAAGCCAAAGTGAGTGCCACCAGCAGCTGCATTGTGTCGTATGGTGTTGTTTGGATTGGTTACCCAAAATGCAGCTGGAGTCACGTCGTCATTCAGAAGACTAGTACTTTGCTGTACAAATACTGCCAAGTTATATTGCAGGATATTGCCATGTTCAATACCATCTTCTATAAAAAATGCTCCCCCCCTGATATCATATATAATATTCCTCTCAACCAGAAGGTGATGTGTGTTATGGATAGTAACAGCTCTGTTGTAGGTCTGGTGAATTGCACAGCCTCTTACATAAGATTTGAAATGTAAATCTCCAAGCAGGTGCCAATGTATTGGATATCGCCCCAACCGGAATGCCTGGCCAGCATGGAATATCTGTCAAGCCCAGAAATCACAGCTATTTAGTGATACACACAGACTCAGAGTTTGCCTGGCTCACACTTTCTTGTTTCAAAATAATATCCACTTTTACATTAATTATTATTAATGCATTTATATCTCCCATATTATTCCTGTTTATCATTTAAAAATGTTATCTGACCCCCAACCCACCTTGTTTTATTCAACATATAACAGCCCATACTTGTTATCAAATGAATGAATGAACAAAAATCATCTTCGACTCTTCTGCTTTTCACCGTGCTGTTATGAAACTTTCGTGTTCAGCAAAATACCTTGTAAAAGACTTCTTTTTCTCCTTCACTTTGATTCTTTTTTAATAATAAGAAACATTTCTTGAATGTTTAACATGTGCCAGATATTCTGCTAAATGTCTTATATGCATGGTCGCAGTCTTTACCACAATCTTATGAAGTAGCCACTTATCATAAGCTTCATTTTACAGATGAAGAAAGTGAAATTTAGAGTATCTTGTTCATGGTTGCAAAGTTTCATTTAAACTCACTGGTCTAATTATAGAGTTGGTGCTCTTATTAACCACTCTGCTATATTTTCAATAAGTCTACGATCTAATAAGCCAATACAGAAGATGCCTCTGTGTGTGTGTGGAATATGATCTCACAAGGTTTGGAAATAAATGGTAGGGCATCTATTTATTTTCATTCTTCATCTAAAAATAAAAATTAACTATTAATAATATTTATGATACAGATCGACACTGGCAACCTCACTCACTCCATATCCAGATGTTACATGTGTGTAACATAACCTAGGAGAAGGTTTATTTTTTACAATATGTAGTCATTGACTCTGCCACCCTCACTGCAGTTGAGTGAGGTGTTCCAAATTTAATGGATTTATGGATTTTACTATCCTTCCTTCCCACCCTTCCTCCGTTCCTTCCTTTTACTGAATACTTGATAGAAACTGTGTTAAACCCAGATTATATAGGCTGAATATGAATAAGATACAGAGGAGCTCCTGATCTCTTGGGCATAACTTGCATATTTATTCTTTTATTTATATATTTGTTCAATTAATAGTCAGTTGAGAATCTGCTATAGGCTAAGTACTGTTCCAGCTACAGAGGAATCAGCAGAAAACCAGAAGGACAAAACTATCTGAACTAACTGAGTTTATGTTCTAGAGGAAGAGATAAAAAACAAATTAAAAATATAACAGGAGCTATGAGTTAATAAAGAAAAAAAGGTATTTGGGCAGCTATTTCAAATAAGAGTGGTGAGGAACAGCCTCTCTGAAGAGATAACATTTGAGAAGAGACCTGACTGAAATGAATGTGAACCATTTAAGTACCTGATAGAGGAGCATCCCAAGCAGAATGAAGAGCAATTGCAAAGAACCTGAGACAGGAATGTGCCTGACGTGGGCAAGGGGCACAGGGAGGTCTATGCGGCTGGCATGGCAGGCGCCAAGGGTAGATCACATGAGAGAGGCCAGCAGGGGGTCAGATCACGTGGATCCTTTGGCAAAGGCTTGGACTTTTTGTTTTAGGTGTAATAGGAAGCCACTGAAGAGCTCTGAACAGTGTGTAGCAAGACCTGATTCACATTTTAAAAATTGTACTTTGGCTGTGGTGTGGAGACTTCATTGCAGAAAGGGTGAAAGCAGGAAGACCAGTTAGGAGAAAAGCACAGTAGACCAGGTGAGAGGTGATGGTGGCTTGGGTTAGGGACCAGGTGGAAAAGGTAGAAAAACAGTACATTCAGGATACAGAATTTTGTGGGCAGAGTGGATAGACCTTGTTAATGAATTTGATGTGGGGTGTGATAAAAACAGAGAAACAAAAATTTGGCATGATTATGTAAGTGAATAATTGGATGTATTAAAATCATCTGTTTATGTCTCCTCTACCTGATTATAAGTAGCATCTGGCAAAAAGCAGGTGCTCAATTCACATTCATTGTATGGAAAACTTTGGACAAAGCGCTAACAATAATGCCTCTTACCTCTACGTATTCTATTCTTCCGGTTACCATGTTAGCACCAGGTATCGGAGCATGAAACATAATGCATCCACCAAACTGGTCACTTCCTATTTCTTCTCCAAACCTTCCTTGGAGACATGTCTGTGTAGCAAATTCACCTTTAAAAATATATTTTAAGATATCATAAAGAAAAACCGTGTCAAAATCCTCTAATTATATAAAGACTGTTTCTCATACCTAATTATATCTTTTTATTCACATATAATTTTAATTTCACCCTGGAACATAATTATTTGCGTTCACATTATCTCCTCCTCTGCATAGTAAGGAAGGTAAGTGCCTTGTCTTGTTCACTTTTGCAACCCCTAAAGTACTCAGGTATTTTTATTATCACTGATTTATTTTCCCCCAGATTTGGGATTAACATAGGTAAAACGATCTTACACTGGTACAAGATTAGAACATGCATTATCTCACTTAATTCTTACAACTACAGTAGGCTGGCAGAACAGGAAGTATTTTTATTTTAAACAGGATGAAACCAGGTTTCACAATGGACATTGTGAGACCACGCAGATGAAATGGAATCAGAATGCAGGTCTTTTGACATTGATCAGTAAGCTTTGTCTTATGCTTCCCATTGAAGAAAAGGCTGTATCTAAGCTGTATCAGCTATTATTCAAGTACTTATGGGATTGTAATGGTAGCAGTGATTACATAAAATATCTAAAAGAGACTTGTGAAATGCACTGTGCTTCTTAACTACACACATACATTTATATGGTTACACACAGTTTTATAAATACATATATATATAATATATATGAGAACTGTGGTAAGTTAATTATAGCCATGGAACCAGTTCCAACTATTGACACCTGAGAAGAAGAGACATATGTCACTTCAGGACCAAAGTAACAAACTGCTGGTGCTTAACTCTCCAGCCTTCTCATCTCCTGTCTCAGAGATCATGGAAACCCATGTTGAGATTAAGTCTCCATCAGCCTAGACCCTGGAAAATAACAATGAACAGAGCCCCCCCCCGTTGACCCATATTGGACACGTGTAGCATCAATGAGAAATAAACCTTTATCATTTTTAATCACTAAAATTTGGGGCTTATTTATTGCTAGAGCATAACCAAGTGCATTAGTTCTCAACAGGGGCTGATTTTGCACACAGGGAATATTTTCGCAGTGTCTGGAAACATTTTAGGCGACACACTAAGGCTGCTAAAACTACCTGTGTCAAATCCATCAGGGCATGCTGGAATTTTGTTATTCCACTCCACATTGTCAGATCCTCTTATTAAAATATTTCTTGTAAGAATTCCAATTTCTGCCCTTGCTTCAAACAGAGATCCATCAGGGAGGGTGACAGTGATTCCTAAGTGTGTGTAATTCAGCGGATTAGTTAGCGTTATGTTCCTGCCACCAGCAGATACAGATGCAATGGTCCTTTTTTCATTCTCTTGTTGGCTGTGTCTGTAAAAATTTGAACCAAAAACTCTCAAAATTAATACAAATTAACATAACAGTGTTTTGCTGTTTTTGTTTTATGCTATTCTGAACACTCATCTGTAAAACAGGAAAACTTTTTATGTCATACAATATTCTGAAGAGGAATTCGAAGACGGTATTTTACTCTTTCTTAGAGTAACTGAATACATTTTACAGATGCATTTCAATTAAATAAATATTTTCCAAGTGCTATACTTGTTCACAGAACTGGACTAATTCTATAAAGTATTCAAAAGAAGTGTTCATTTATAACTTTGAGGATCACACTCAGTGGTTCTCAACCAGGGATGCTTTCATCCCTCCAGGGGACATTTGGTAATGCCTGGACACATTTTCGGTTGTCGCAACTTGTTGGGGGTGCTATGTTGCTACTAGAAGGTAGTGGCCGAGGATGTACCCAAACATCCTATGATACACAACAAAGAATTATCTGGTCCAAAATGTCAGTAGCGCTGAGACTGAGAAACCCTTACAGAGGGAATCCATTGGAGGTTCCTGAGCAGGGAAAAGAAACAACTGAGGTGAGCTCAGGAGTTCTCATTTCTACCCATTCCTTCAACACATACCAAGTTCCAGCAAAAGGACTGGCCAAATCTATAATATACACATTCATGTACTGAGTCCTTCCAACAAAGACTTATTGAGTGTCCATCCTGTTTTCTAGGCACAGAGCTAAGTACTGGGGATACCAAGCAGAAAGTGCCCCTGACTTCAGAGAGACGTGTTTCTATGGCTGACTGTGTATTATCTACTAAAGCGTGATTGGTGCTGTTGACAGAGGCGCCCTTAGAGGCGTTACCTCTGTATCTTCCTGACATTCCTTTTTGATTCCTCTCTCCCTTGGCAAATCTTTTTCCTCCTTTAACTACCAGTTTAAATAACAATGTCGCATGTGAAACACGTTGAAAGGCACCTCTCTCACCTTTCCCAACTGTTCTTCTGGATTCCCAGTAAGCTCTGCGTGATGCCCCATCAGCACTCACAGTCACCACACTGCAGTCCTACCACCCATTTACTTCTCTGCCCTTCCCATACCTGTCTGCTCCTCTAGGTAAGACACCCATTAAATCATTCTGTATGCTGAGCACTTGGTCCAGTACGTGTCACAATTCAATCACAGTTTTCACTGACTGAATAAATCAATGCAGAATGAATTCCTGAGGTAAGAAGGTAGAGGAATGGAGCCCAAATAGGAAGATGATGGAATATTCCAGGGTGAGGGGCTGAGAGTCTAAATTAAACTGAGTGCATTGAAAGCTGGTGGAAGAGGCATTTCAAGGGCAGGGCCAAAAGAACCTGGTGATGTGCAGGAAGCGAAGAATGATGATAGTCAGAAGGTCACTAGGAAAGTTTTTATGAGAATCAAAATTAGACTGTAGGATTTAAAGGGAAAAAATGGATAGTGAGAATGAAATGGAAGAAATGGGCATAATATTTAAGCAGTTCAATAATTTACAGAGAGAAAGAGAGAGAGAGATAAGCTAGAAGAGACAGGAGACCAAAGTTATTTATTTATTTTTTCAAGATGGTGGGTGGATGGGGAAACCCATAATTCCAAAAGACTCAGGGAAGGAATTATAGGGGGAGAGGGCAGGGGGAGGTGAAGATTAAGGATGCTTGAGATAGGGTGTATCAATAGTACAAGATCCCTCAGGTGATTTGGACTGGCCTCTCCTGAATTCTCCTGAATTCAGATGAACAGAGATTTCTTTAGAAAAGAAGGTTCCAGGGACTTCCCTCGTGGTGCAGTGGTTAAGAATCTGCCTGCCAATGCAGGGGACATGGGTTCGATCCCTGGTCCGGGAAGATCCCACATGGTGTGGCGCAACTAAGCCCGTGAGCCACAACTACTGAGCCTGCGCTCTAGAGCCCGTGAGCTACAACTACTGAGCCCACGTGCCACAACTACTAAAGCCCGTGCGCCTAGAGCCCGTGCTCCACAACAACAGAAGCCACCATAATGAGAAGCCCGTGCACCGCAATGAAGAGTAGCCCCCCTCGCTGCAACTAGAGAAAGCCCGCATGCAGCAACGAAGACCCAACGCAGCCAAAAAAACAAAAACAAAACAAAAAAGCAAAAGAAAAGAAGGTACTAAAAAGCATTTTTATATGTTATATGCACCTAAATGTACCTTTTCTTCCTTTGTAATAATACCTAACACTAATCTAGCACTAACTTTGAGCCAAGTTCTGCTCTGTTTTACGCATATTAACTCACTTAGTCCTTACAGTAATTCTGAGATACATACTAACAGCATTCCAATTTTAGAGAAGCACAGAGAGGTGAAATAACATGACCTCAGGCCTAATAAGTGGTATTGCCGGGGGTTGGACCCAGGCAGACTGACTTTAGAAGTAGTATTCTTAACCACCTGCGTTACAAACTCTGAAATAGGATTTATGAATTAAATAGTGAACAATGAGTTAGATTTGGTGGGAAACTCCTTAATTCTTGTTTCTTAAAACGAAATATCGCTAAACTAAATTCTAAACTTACTCTTTTATTTCATCCAGAAAAGCTATAAATGAGGACTTTCTATTCTATTTGTAAGCCCTGTCATTTTGCTGCTTTTTAATTTTGCCATTATGCAATTCCAAGGGCAGAGAAAAAAAGGGCGCTTATAAAGCTAAGTATATATTTAACTCTTCTTAACGTTTGCAAGTCTATTTTTAACTTCGAAAATGACAAACTCAAAATGCCACCTTGAATTCTAATTCTATGTTGAGTCACGACCTTAACATAATTTAGCTGTTTCTTGTCATAAATTACTATTTGTTCCCTGATCAGCATCAACTATATCCAATTTTGCTATTACTTATAATTTGAACAATAAAGCAAAAATAAGGCTCCTCTTGCTTCCTCTCCCCACCAGTATTCTTGGTGTAGCTGTATTAGTTTTGTTCTTTTTATTTCTTATTTGCTAAAATATATAATTAAACAAATTAAGGGTCATACGCAGCTTCGATTGTAAAATGTCAGACATGTAAAAGGTTACGTTAATCATCATTCATACTATAATTTCCTCCCTTGTATTCAATCATTACAAACAATTTTGCTCCATGGGAGCCACTGCCAAGACTGTAAGATAAGAAAGAGTTCACTAGCTTCTTTCAAATGTGTTATTTGGTGGCCCCAAACAAAGAAGCTCATTTACATTTTTGCATGCATTGATGTACTTAGCTAAAGCTCTCACTCAGAGGTTTTCAACTGACTTTTAATAGCAGAATGCTTTTGTCAAACGAAATCTTACATGGGAACCTAACCATGAAAATGACTAAAACCTTTTATTAGTATATATTTATACTTTTTCTCATGGTAAATTCAGTCACTGAAAACTCAACACACTGGGGTCAACCCAATGTTAATATTTATCAAATACATATTTGGCTGTTCATGCTTCTTTATTCTAGGTTTCAAATTTAAATTAAGTAGTTGTGGACCTTCTGAATCATCCCTTGTTTACATAGTTTAAAAAAAAAATCTCTATTCTAAATCAAAATTAGCGGGTCCAGAAGACATCATACCTGTGTCCTGTGCTTGCAATTACAATCTCATCTCCTGGTTTCCATGTTACTGCTTCGTGTAAAATCAAAGTCCTTTCCCCTGCCTTTGCAGTATGAGCCAAACGAGTCCAAATCACAGGAACAGGCAGACCTGGAGTCAACATACAAACCGAGAATTTCCTCAGATGTGTTTTCTTGGATATTAAGAGTTTTATGCATTTTAATCTTTTCTGGATTGAATCAATTTTGAGAAAGTTCATTTTACCTTAGCATCTTATACCTTTCTCAAAAAAGAAACATTTAGAGTGCTTGCTTTATAAAAGTAATAATCAGGTTTGTAATAACATGTATAGGTCTATAAGTTTTTTAAAAATCCTTCTGCAATGACATATCCCATTTATGATAATCTTCTTTATATGAACTCAATATAAATGGTGTGATACTACTGATAAAATGGGCAGAGGCCTATTATCTTTGTCATTGTTGATAGGAATTGCTTAAATTGATAATCTGGAGACAAATGAAAGGTATAAATTTCTGAAAATTCTATTAGTGTATATATTTAGCATAATGTAGGACATTTATGATCATAATGGGGTATCATGCTCATATATTCTAAACTTATAAAAGAGGTAGATTATTGCAATATAGAAGACTTCATATAAAAAGGATTCACACCATGCTTCCTTTAGATAATGCTACACTGATAGCTCAAACATGATCATAATCATTTTTATTTGCTGATAATTTTCCACAGTATATATATAGAACAGTGCAAATATAAATTTATAGTTATATTTTAGAAAGAGCCCATTTTAAAATACAAATATAAGAAGTTATAATTTCTGCTTCTAGACTTAATGCCTTTTTGTTTAGATAGATGAATAAAGAAAACAATCAGTATGAACTGTTTCAAGTGCTAAATTAGGCAAAGGATGTGATGGAAGGGCTTCCTAGGAGTGACCTTGGTTGTGAGTCTTGGTGGTCTGTAGGGGTTGACCTAACCTGGATAAAGGAGGGAAGAGATAAAGAGGGGTAAAGAGGGAACACGTAAAGACAGGAGAAGTTTGGCAAGGTTTCATTTAAAAAGAGTTATCAGGAGGATTATCTCTGGCTTCCTGGCTAGTCTCTCCTGGACCAGTTCCCTGAGTCCTTTCGGCCCGTACCATGCAGATCCAGGATTCCCTCCCGCACAGCCAGTGTTTTGGCGCCATATACCGGGAGCTCAGGAGATCGCAGGTGCCCATGCAAGGTAATGACCGCCTTGTGTTGAAATGGGGAGGCTTCCGTCCCTATCTGCAAGGAGTTTCACAAGCATCATTCAGAAAGTAAAACTCATTATCCACAACTCTCATCATTCAAAAGCAAATTCTTTTCTTTTCTCCCCTCTCTTTTGAGAATCAATTGTTCCATTCTCAGTATCTTTCCTCCAAAAGATAAACCTTACATTTACCAGTCAGCCAAATATACTATGCCAGAACTTTGGAAAGTATACTGATTGACTTTAGCTACATCTCAGAGCTAATTTTTTTTCTGCTCTATTTAAAATTCTGCTCTATGAAAATATGCTTTATCTTCCTATTAAAAGCACAAAAATATTCTAGGGACTTTTAAAATCCAAAAAAAGATTTTATGCTAAGAACAGAGACCTACACAAAGATAAACTAGTGAGAGTTTAGCATAATTAACTGTCCATTTTACACATAATATTTTAAAAAGAAATGGAGAGGTTAGCAATGAATACAGATCAAGTTCTCTCGTATACCTGAAGAACGCCTCCATCTGTAATTAGAATATTTTCTGCCTGAAGTTCAATGTCAGCTTCATCAAATATTAGAGTTCCACCTAAAAACCATACAATTTTGAAATATATCACAAGGAATATTCTTATTAAAAGCTATTTATTAAATTATACACTAAAATTTAATTTCTTATTCCTATCTACTGTCACTATGCATGTCACTTTACTTCAGCCCTTTGGCAACATGAAGTATAAAAACTTCAGACAAGACCCAGGAAGCTGCTAGAAGATCAAACCCCAGGGCAGATTATTCCCCCTTGATCATTTGTTATTTTAAATGCTATTAAATAGTGCAGCTACATGAATTCTAGTTCTACAAACACAGGACCTCAAAATATAAATTAAGAACAAAAAATTAAAATAAAAGAAAAACACTTTTTATAAATTATTGTAATGCCAACATTAGCTCTGAACTAATTTGAACTAATTTCCACTAATTTGCACTAGCAACAGCTATAGCCTGATTAGCATTATTAAAGAATGTGCTGAGATACATTTTTTAAGAGACTGATGTAAATTTGTGGACAGTGAAAGTTTACCTCTCCAAAGGTTCAATAGTTAATAACTTCAAATTACTGAAACACTGCTATTGTCCCAGAAGTTAAAACAAAAACAAAATGCAAAGGTCTATGAACAGCTAAAACCATTATGGCAAAGTTTATATACTAAAGCCTCAAGTGTTTTACTCTCGCCAATTATTGTTTCTTTTACACACAATTGTCACAGTTCTGGTTATTTAGCTTGCTGTATTAAAAATAGGATATTAAGAAGCAGAGAGAACTTCCAGTAACAGTTGAAAGCACGTTCACAGGCAAAGGTTAAATCACAACCTAGCATCCAAGAGGAGTCAGGGGGGTCATTAAGTATAGAATTTAACAAATCTCTATGATTTTTATAACCCCTAGGACCCACTATACTAGTGTTTTTCTAAATGGGAAATATCTTTTTACTGTTGTAATCCACTCCATGTGCATTGGCGTATACATACACACACACACACACACACACACACACACACACACACAGTTATTGAAACAAAAGTTTCATGAAACACTTGACTTTAAAAGACGCTTACCCATATAAAAGATGCAGTACACTCAGATATTTTCTATTCTATTTCATTAAAAGATTCTGGTTGCAACGCAATAAAAAATTTCATAACCACAAATTGATTATAATACTCAATTTAAAGAACTCAGTACTACACTCTGTATTCAAAACATGATACAACTATGGATGTTCATAATCATGAATTTTGATTAAATTAACTTCACAGAACCATTTCACAGGCAGAGTCTAATAAACAGATTTTCAGAAGTTTACCCTGAATAAGCAACATTTTCAGGATAGGGGTATTTTGATCCAGCAGAATTGTCTGTCCTTTTGTAATAACAACTAGTGAGCCTTCCTCTGGGGGTGACGCTCCTCCCCACGAGAGGTTGGAGGACCAAGCATCAACATATAGGAACTCAGCACTATCCTGTGATAGAACAAGAGAGACTTTTAAATTTAGAGGTTTTATCACAATTCTTCATTTAATTCCTCAAAATGAAGAAATCTAAAACAATGAACATTTTCATTAAGTATAACCTACTTCAAATATGTTAAAGCTGCCTGTTGATTAATTTCACAATAATAAAAAACTAAAAAAGCTATTACCAATTACCCTGCAATCCAGAATAATTAGAAGTCTGAACTAATAAAATTTTAGTAGCAAGCAAAAAAAAAAATAAACTACTTTAAATTTATTATAGTCACATCTTAGTTATTTTTTGGAGACATTAACAAAGTAAAAAGTCCATTAATGGGACTTCTCTGGTGGCACAGTGGTTAAGGATCCGCCTGCCAATGCAGGGGACACAGGTTCAATCTCTGAACCAGGAAGATCCCACATGGCGTGGAGCAACTAAGCCCGTGTACCACAACTACCGAGCCTGTGCTCTAGAGCCTGCCAGCCACAACTACTGAGCCCACATGCCACAACTACTGAAGCCCGCGCACCTAGAGCCCATGCTCCACAACAAGAGAAGCCACCACAATGAGAAGCCCGCGTGCCACAACGAAGAGTAGCCCCCGCTTGCCACAACTAGAGAAAGCCCATGAGCAGCAACAAAGACCCAACACAGCCAAAAAAAAAAAACCAACAACTCCATTACCAATTACTTCACCTCCCATAAGGCTAGTTTTGCTATTGCTGAGACTACTCCACCCAACAGCACTGTTACCAGTTTGGCCATGCCGATGCTTCTGATGTTGACATGCACTGGAGCCCACCCTGAAGGGGTGTGGGCATTTGTCATGCAGATGATATATGTCTTGTTGGAATACTCAATATCACATTTGGCTTCAGCTATGGTAACAAGAACATCCTGTATATTTTCACTGTAAAGTAAAAAAAAGAAAACAAAACACTGACGTTTTTCTCAAATTTCTAGGTCACACTGTCAAACCCTATTATTCATACGCATTATTGTAAAAATAATGATCTTACCCTATGAGCTATCAAAGTGCAGACTGACACTTTTTTTCAGTAGTAAAACTTCAAAATTTTTGTTGAGAAAATATTCTCAAAATATTTGTTGAGAAAAAAGTAAACAAAGAGATTAAGAGGTCAGGAAATAAAATTGTACAAACTAGCAAGTATTGCAGTGTTGGAGAAAAACTGCTTGTGTTCAAATTATTGAGAAATTCTACATTGGTCTCCAAGCAGGCACCTATGTAAGACACTTTCAGCGATCATCTTGCCTATGTGACATTTTTTGTCACATTCACAGACTTTGGAACTTAATCTCCATGTAAAAATACAAGTCCAAGGTAGTTATAGGTACTTGAGGAATTAACATTGCCCGCTATGATTTAAACGATCTGGGGTTTTGAAGTCAAACTTATGTACTTGAAGGATGATGATATGGCAGTACATAAAATTTGAGCCAAAATAATGAATATGTTTATGAAGAAGGAACCTAAACAGTTACAGTGAAATGGATGAAGAGATGTTTCATTGAGCCAATGAAGCAGATGATGGTTGGAGTTGAGATTCTGGGGAAAGCATAACAGGAAGGTGATTTATACTTGTGATGTTACTTACTAAGATCTGAGGAAAGTTATTTAGCCTCTCTAATTTTAGTCTGGTAGCCATAAAATGGTATTAAACAATATCTAAGAAGGTAAGGCAGGAAGTTTCTATGGGGTAGAAAGGTTCCTGACACAGAGTATGTAGTCAGTAAATGTAGTGTGGCTTTTGAGCAGGTGGGTACACTTTACATGACTATATTCAAACACTGTCCTGGCGCACGAGAAAGCAGGCATAACGGCTGGAGTCCGGAAAGATGCACTGATGTACATGCATGTGAAGACAGTACCTGAAGCCTGATCCCAGGACTGTAAGTCTGGTGCCCCCTGCTGTACTGCCTCTCTTGGGAGCTATTTCAGTGATGAGTGGAGTCATTGACATGGTGTATATAAAAGGAGTCGTGGACTGAGATGAATTCTTCCCATTGACCACACTCACTTCACAGGCTTGCTTGGGTCCCCTGCCTATGATAAGAGGAATCAAACTGAGTTCGATTCTGCCATCAGGCCCTTATTCATGTCCAAAACCCCCAAATATTTTAAATAACATCTTCCTTTTCCCAAAGTCACTTTCACAGGCTCTATGTGAAGTAATAAAGATCTCTAGCAATAGTCAAACACATCACAAAATTCACGCACATTATCAACAGGGGAAAAACCCTTAGATCCTCCCTCAGAGCCTCTTATTGTAGACAATTCTACAAACCTGCCTGTTTGGTTTTCCAGTGCTAGAGGATTCAACACTGCAAATTAGAGAGGAAGGAAGGAAGAATGGCTAAAAGCAAGCACTCTGACAGCTGAAAGCGAGGTAACAGACAGAAAAGCTACAAAAACTCAATACAAAAACGCTGAAAAAAGAAGCGGAGCTATTGTTAAGGCAAACAAACCTTGACAAATCTTTATAGCGTTACTGCATTAAAAAAAAAAAATCAGAATACAAACTCTGATGTTGAAATGATAAGTAAGCCCAGTCACAAAAATGTTACATTTTCTTCAGTATTCTTTAAGAAGTCGGAAGAAGCAAAAATGTTTAGAAAAGCTTCATCAAATTTTGTTAATGTTTTAAAAAATGTTTGTACATAAACCATATCCTTTATTCATCTATTTTATTCTCTTTAGTTCTTCTTAAATTTTGTTAGATAATTAAAATCTGTTGTGTACTTAAAATACCAGATACTTAAACTTCACAGTAACCCACTGAACTAGGGTTAATATTGTCTCCATTCAATAGATGAACAAACTGAAACAGAGAGGAGTTAAGTTACTTAGCTGAGGTGACAGTTAGTGGCAAAACAAATTCAGGAGCTCCTTAGAGCCCAGGCTTTTAACCACTAAGTAAAAATAAATAAGAGTAATAATAATAGCAAATCACATATCATGTTTCAGATACCATTCTATCCACTTCACATACATTAACTTATCAAGCCTCACAATAAGTAGGCTAATGTGATCATTTTCATTTTACAGAAGAGGAAACTAAGACACAGAGAGCTTGAATAACTTGCCCAAAGACACAGCTTGCGTTTGAATCTTGGCAATGAATTACCGGAGTTCACCCTCATAACCATTATACTATCCCCCCTTTAAGGAAAAGTTAATACTCCAATAGGAACTAAAAACATGTTCTCCATTTGGCATGCTCTTTATGTGATAAACTGAAAAACTGCAATTTACTAAAAACAATTCAGTCTAACCCAAATGTCATGAATCTTGGAAAATATTGTAAGCCTAGAAAACAAAATTCTGAAGAAATTGCTTAAAATCAGGAAATTCATAAAGGTGATTCAATTGTCCCAAATGAACACAAAAAATTGAAAAAAGAAATTCAGAGTGATCTCTATAAAATTAAACGTTCTCAAAGACTTCCATTCTTTTTTCTGACTACTTACCATTATTAGGTGGAATTTCACATAATAATGTTGTGCAATTAGATTTCCGTCTGTCAACGGCACATTTTGAGCCACACACTAATACAACTGAATTCTGTGGATTAAACCCAGTGCCTGTCAGAGTCATGGTTTGACCACCACCAAAGCTCCCTAGTGAAGACATATAAAAGGGAAAGACAAAGTTAATGAAAAGAAAACCTCCTCTGTACATATCTTTAACTTTATTTTAACACCTGAAATGGAAGCAAGTTTCATTAAATGAAAAGATTCGTAGAACTGAAATTATTTATATTATATTATATTATATTATATTATATTATATTAGTGCAACAGAATCTCTTTTGATTGTAGTTTTTTAAAACCTTCACTGAGTAAATGTCACATTTGGTCATTTATTTAAACTACTTCTAGGAACTAAAATTTTATTTAAAAGAAATGCCACAAAGAATTTGAGTAGTCAAAACACAAATGTAAAGTTACCATTTTAGTTAAAAGCACATTGGTTGTGCTTAAGGTTTTTAACCACTAAAATAATTTTCAAACAGAAAAAAAATACTTATTTAGATAGACATAATTACAGGCCAGTGATATCTAAACATGATTTAAAAACAATTTCCAAATATAACCTGGACATTTTCAATAGTATTAAATTTTAAATAAATTATATAGCTCAAGAGAAATACAGACATTAAACAAATATTTTAAAATGATTGATACCCTTGCATGCTTATTTGATGCATAAACAAAAATATTTTAGTGTGTTATAGGAACTACACATTTTAGCAGGGTTTGAAGAATATGTTTCTTTCTAAATAAGTGTTTACTGAAACAATATAAAATATTTCTAGGTTCTGGTACATTCATGCCTACCTTGGCTTGGATGAATATTGTGAATAGTAAGTGGGTACTCAAATACGACTGTGGACACAGCAGAGCCTTTTGTCTTATGATGCATCATAACAGGAAAAGTGCCACCAGCATGATCTCCAGCAATGCATTGCAATACAGTATCACTGACCATGGTCACATTACACTGAATGTTATTTATCATCACTGAAATTTCCAAGATATCAATACCAAAATTTGACCCATTGATCTGAATTTCAGTCCCTGGAGGACCTTAAAAAAAAAAGCAAACCATATAAATACAAATATATACCTAAATTCCAATACTTGCACATGCATTTAAAGATATACCCATTTACTTACATAAACAAAATAATATCCAGTATTTTAAAACTAATATAAATACCAACAGTACATGTCATGTCATATACAGTTTGGCTACAATTTCATTGCAGTCTGTGGTATCTTGATTATAAGATATTTATCTCAATGTTCATTATTTTCCAGCATATCTGTCCATTCTACAGATGAAAGTTGTAAGTTACTAATAATTCAGGCTAATGGAAAAGAGAGAAGATCTAGAATGTCTGAAGAATGAATGAACGCCTGAGCAGTGGGTGATGGGTTAGAGCATATTTAGGGATGAGGTTTACTTTTTAAAACTTTTGGTACTTTCCTGATATTTGCAACCCTTCTGATGAATGGACTATTTTTCTTAATTCAAATATTTTCAATATATATGACTTGATAAACAAATTATGATATATAAATAGGTGTAAGATAGTAAATACAGAAACAAGGAATTAAAGACTTATAGATGAGTGTTGATGTTAATTCCTTGAATAAATGTACATAGAATAAAGTATTTCAATCCTTCTGTTCCTTTCCTTCCTTCTTTTGACAAAAAGCATTGAGGGCATCACACACATGGAATTTTTCACAGGGCATCCAAACACAGACCTACATACCTAAATAATAAGTGAATAGTTATTAATCAACATAACTTGTTACAAATGCAGAGTCACCACGTAGTAGTTTGCTTTTAATTCAAGTAGTAACAGTAAAAATAACCACATAATTGACCATAGTAAGTGTCACTGAAATGTAAGTTGTCATTTTAAAGACCATAGATATTAATGAGATCTTTCATGTTAGGAATAGTTTTAAGATACAAGATTAAAAAATGTTTTCAGGTCTTAAGTTTTTAATCTTCACTGGTATTTTCACCTTTCATATGGAAGTGTTCTAAGTGTGATCTATACCTTGCCTCTTCAGTAAATAAAATATTGGGTTGGCCAAAAGGTTCGTTCGTTTTTTTCTGTAAGATGGCTCTAGTAGCACTTAGTTGTCTTTAACTGCATTTGAAACAATTTTGTTAGACTGTATGTGACAGCTGTCATATCAGCGTGCATTTAAAAAAAGACTTATCAAAATTGGTGAATTTTTGTGTAGCCATTTTAATATTGAAGATGGAAGAAAAAAAAGCAACATTTTTGGCATATTATGCTTTATTATTTCAAGAAAGGTAAAAATGCCAACTGAAAACCAAAAAAAAGATTTGTGCAGTGTATGGAGAAGGTGCTGTGACTGATCAAACATGTCAAAAGTGGTTTGCGAAGTTTCGTGTTGGAGATTTCTTGCTGGACAATGCTCCACGGTCGGGGAGACCAGTTGAAGTTGATAGCGATCAAATTGAGACATTAATTGAGATCAACAGTATAGCATGCAGGAAACAGCCGACATACTCAAAATATCCAAATCAAGTGTTGAAAATCATTTGCACCAGCTTGGTTATGTTCATCGCTTTGATGTTTGGGTTCCACTTAAGCGAAAAAAACCTTTTTGACCATATTTGTACATGCAATTGTCTACTGAAACGTCATAAAAATGTTCTGTTTTTAAAACAAATTGTGATGGGCGATGAAAAGTGGATACTGTACAATAATGTGAAACAGAAGAGATCGTGGGGCAAGCGAAATGAACCAACACAAACCACACCAAAGGCCGGTCTTCATCCAAAGAAGATGATGTTGTGTATATGGTTGGAATGGAAGGGAGTCCTCTATTATGAGCTCCTTCTGGAAAACCAAACGATGAATTCCAACAAGTACTGCTCCCAATTAGACCAAGTGAAAGCAGCACTCAATGAAAAGCATCTAGAATTAGTCAACAGAAAACACATAATTTTCCATCAGGATAACGCAAGGCCGAATGTTTCTTTGATGACCAGGCAAAAACTGTTACAGCTTGGCTGGGAAGTTCTGATTCATCTGCCGTATTCACTAGGCATTGCACCTTTGGATTTCCATTTATTTCGATCTTTACAAAATTCTCTTAATGGAAAAAATTGCAATTCCCTGGAAGACTGCAAAAGGCACCTGGACCAGTTCTTTGCTCAAAAAGATAAAAAGTTTTGGGAAGATGGAATTACGAGTTGCCTGAAAAATGGCAAAAGTAGTTGGAACAAAAGGGTGAATACGTTGTTCAATAAAGTTCTTGGTGAAAATGAAAAATGTGCTTTTTATTTTTACTTAAAAACCGAAGGCACTTTTTGGCCAACCAAATAGCTCAGTTCTCACTTGTCTACAAGTCTCATCTATCTTCAGATACATTGTTTTGAAAGATACATTCAAAGAGAGATGAGGCAGAAATGGTTCATGGAAATAAGGAACATATGCCAATATCTAGTTCTTCATTTGCAATGATTACAAATATATGGGGAAGTATGCCATTGCTACTGTTAATATTTGCTTTTTAAAATTCTAAATGAGAAAACTTGATGTCTAAAAGAAAATTTCAATAGCAAACTTCTTAAAGGCACAGAATACATCTTACCCAAACCTGATACATTTCCTGGCACTGTAAATTAACAAAGACTCTTTTTAAAAGGCCAACATTTAATAAGTTCTTTATTAAAGGAAACTTTTAAGTTGCATTATATGAATGAGATTTTTTAACCTTATGAGGAAGGTATCTGCATGTGTAAGGAAACTAATATTTTAAGAAACTCGTCCAAAGTTTCACCACTGGAAAGTAGAAGAACCAAGATGTGAATCCAGGTATTAAGGCCATGTTCTCAGCCATTAGACTATAGCTGCCTCTTCAGAAATCATTACATAGATGATAAGCATTCCAATAGCTTGAAGATGATCAGAAACAGCATAACATAATGACAAAGGATCAGGAAGACATCTGAATCTATTCTTAGCTCAGAAGAACAAGTCATACTAAATAATTAAGTAAATCCTATTTTATAATATTTTTTCCACCTGAATGGGCCAATTACCCCCTTAAAAAGAATTCTGTTGTGTTAATAAGTTAATAATCAATTGCAGTTTCCTGGAAACAAGATACTCTAAAAAATTCTCAATGTTAATAGGATGAACTACTTATGAATTTTAACAGGTATTTCCTGTCATACTAACATTAATGACATAAATTAATGACCAGTTTTAGTCTACAGGTATCCATCTATTTCTTCCTCATTTTGAAATTTAAGTGAAGTTAATGGGGATTTTGTTTTAAAGCAGAAATGGGAATTTGGCCAAAAATTTTATCCCAAGAATGTGCAAAAACTAATCACAAAATAGAGACTACACAGAACTCAAATCCCATTTATTGATTAAGAGGGTTTGTCTAAAAACACATCCTAAAAATAATTTGTAAACATTATTCCAATTCTATGCTAGTAAATATTACTGATCATATTATATCAAGACACCAAAAAAGCAGGTATTGGCGTACCTGTACTTGGGACAACTCCTCTGAGAAGTGGAGTATCTTCCAAGGCATATGTAAATGACAGAGGTGGATAAGCGACTGCATTCACAGAGATCTTTACACTGACCCTTCCAGCTGTCCCTGCTGGGGTACGGCAGTAGACTTCACTGGAATTGACAGAAATAATTTGGCAAGGTTCATCCCCAACAGTGACTGTGGTGTTGCCTGGATAGAAGCCATTTCCAGTGATCATCAAAGTAGTGCCACCACCAATGCTTCCAGAAGTTGGTGTGACAGATGCTACTGGGGGGCTGCTGACAGTAAGGTTTCCCAGAGCTAAACCTTTCGTTCCCACCACAACACTAAGAGAATAAATTCCAGCCGGAAGAGGAGTCACAAGAACAGTGATGTTATTTTCATTAACATCGATTGCTCTAAACTGTTGGTTTCCAATGAAAACAGAAATGTCCTCCAAGATAGTGCCAAAACCTTCTCCTTCAATGAGAACTTTTACAGATCCTTTGATGGTGTTTGGGGAGATTCTTGTTACAAAAGCAGTGATGCTTTCTAAGTATGAAAAGCTGCAGTTCCCTTGACACAGGGCAGCCACTCCGTGGATCAGAAGATCTACCTTCACAAGCTGCTGGGGAGCAGGAGATGTTTCACATTCAATGGCTGTATAATTCACCGACACAACTTTACATGGAAAATGACCCATAAGGACTTGTACACCAGCAGAAGAAACTGCAAATCCAGAGCCTTTTATGGTCACTTTTGTCATTCCTGTAGTTGACCCTGCATTTGGTAATACCACGTCGATGTTTGGCAAAAGTACAAATCGCCTATCAAATTCACTGGACAGCGTGTTGATAGCAGTGCCCAGATTGTAGACAGTTACTGTGACAATTTCCCTGATGCCAACATCCATTGAGTTTTGAGGGTCAATATGACACACAATGGAATTATTACTACTTTCTTCTACAACACAGGGATAGCTACCAATTGTAACCTGAAAATAAAATGAACATGAAAACAAGTCAATACATTACTCTAGTGTGAACTTAAATTTTGTATTAGCAACAACTAAATTTAAAAAATTGGGGACTTCCCTGGTGGCGCAGTGGTTAAGAATCTGCCTGCCAATGCAGGGGACATGGGTTGGAGCCCTGGTCCGGGAAGATCCCACATGCCGCGGGGCAACTCAGCCCATGTGCCACAACTACTGAGCCTGAGCTCTAGAGCCCGCGAGCCACAACTACTGAAGCCCGCACGCCTAGAGCCCATGCTCCACAACAAGGGAGGCCACCGCAATGAGAAGCCCGTGCACCGGAACGAAGAGTAGCCCCCGCTCTCCGCAACTAGAGAAAGCCCGTGCACAGCAACAAAGACCCAACGCAGCCAAAAAATCAATCAATCAATCAATCAATAAATAAAAAAAAAATTGATCCTGTGCAAACTTTTTATTCATGCAATTAATTTGGGGGCTGATTAAGGCATATCTTGGATTAATCTTTAACTAAATTATGATCATACACAAATGTTCACAGTTACATTATTGATAATAGCCAAAAAGGTGAAAACAACCCAAATGTCCATGAACTAATGAATGGATAAATAAACTGTATACACTATGCAGTGGAATATTATTCAGTCATAAAAAGAAATGAAGTACTGCTACATGGTACATCATGGATGAACCTTGAAAACATTATGCTTAGTGAATACAGCTAGTCACAAATGACCACATATTGTATGATTCTATTTATAAGAATATTCACAATAGGCAAATCCACAGAGACAGAAAAATTAGTGGTTGTTTAGGGCCAGGAAGTACGGAGGGGTTGGGGGTAATATCTAAGGACTGTGGGGTTCCTTTTTGGGGTAAAGAAAATGTTCTAAAATTGACTGTGGCGATGGATGCACAACTCTACGAACATACCGAAAGCTTCTGAATTGTGCACGTTAAATGGGTGAGTTGTATGGCGTGTGAATTATATCACAATTAAGCTGTCATAAATTAAACTACGAGGTTATGGATGCAACATCTTCCTTTTATTGTGTATACAGAAGTAAAAAGGAGATCTTTATATTCTTACCTTATTAGCACACGTGAGATTACTGAAGCCACGTCCAGTAATTGTTATCAATTCATTTAGTGTTCCGATGGATGGACTAATGTTGCTTATAGATGGTGAAAAACAACTTGAAAGCTCAAAGAGCCATCTCTCCGGATGTGCAAACCCGCTACTGTTCAGGCCACACAGGGGTTCTGTTGCTCGGCAGCCTGTCACAGAGCTTTCCAAGCGCAAATTCACGGGTCCTCCTCCTTTATAAAGACAAAAGAACTGCCTGTAAGTCATGGATAAAATTCTAAAACAAGAATTGTTTTCAGACTGCATTACTCTAATCTTGATGATGGTGGTTTATATTCTGGTAAGTCTTTTTTTCCCAAATGACAAGAGGAGCCCCAGGCGGTACAAAGTTAAAAGAAAGACCTGGACAAAGATGATACAGTAAAGAGAGAATATAAAATTAATTTATTTTTCAATTTGTCTAAGGCCAGACCCTATGGGGAAAATAAAACCACATCATCTCACATTTTAATATATTTTCAGGTACTTACAGAGTATCAGAACTTTTTCACATTAACATCTCATTTGAGGCACATAAGGATTCTGGGAGACTGGCGGGACAACATTAACATGATCCCCTTATTTTATAGAATAAATTCTAGCCTCAGAGCAGTCCCGACCTATTCAGGGTCATGCGGCTAGTGAGAGACAGTTAGCGCCAGTCATCTGCCTCCTACTCCAGAAAGGTTGCATATACCCTGGGTCACCAAAGTGACAGGGTTTCCACCTTTAACCTTCTTACCCTGAGTATATGTGGCTTCAGTGCCACCCACAAACAGGTGCAGGGGAATGTGCCTGGTTTCAGCTGGTAAAACATTAATGACTCCTTGGAGAAAAATGGAGCGAGCCTCATCAACATACCCGCTGCTATAATAATGGATTCCAGGTGAAGTAAATTGGTAAGAAAATGAACCTACCATAAAATGAGATTGTACATAATAAATACAAGCAATTAATGCATCTTTGAAAAGAAATTTGAAATAATCATTCAAACGCGCATGCAGATGACAGGTTTCTTATTTTTCATGCATGTGATATTTCAACAGGAAGTAGTAAGGAAATGACTATAAAACAACTATAAAATGTCTATAAAAGAGCTGTCTTGTATAATGAAATTACATTCTAGGAAGGCAAGATCCAGCATTAATTTTTCTAGAGCAACCATGTTAAATCTGGCATAATTTACAGAATCTTAAAGAAAAACTCAACATGCAATGAAAAACAGTTTGTGTTCATGAGTAAAAAGTTCAAACTGCTACATGTGTAGAACAAAACAGGCAGTCTAAAAGGCACACTATACGCTAAGTTGTCCTAGAAGAAAGACTGATTTAAAGCTGATTCCAATCAACAGAAGTTCATACTTGCTATCAGATTGGTATGATTAAAACACGTACTTCAATTTTCTTTGTATTTTGCTTGTTTCAATATATTTTTCTGGTTGATTATTCCAGAATGAATAGAGATATTTCTGATATCAGAACTCATCTCTGATGTATAAAATACCTTGCTGGCATTCATTTAGAATATTTTATAAATTTGTAATATTTTTACTATAGCAATAAAATGCCAGCTAAATCATTTTGTGTATTTGTATATATTATTTATGCAAAAGTATTTTAAATCTAAACAAATTTCTTTTTATTATATCTGGGAAAAAGAAGCATGATGCCAAATGCAACAAAGCGGAAACATACCTGATGCAGATTTTTCTCTTCTATTGGTAAATCCTTTGCCATCATAAATTACACTTCCAGGACTGGAGACAGAGAAAACTCTATATCCTATTCCCCTGAGATATGGATGTGCTTGCCAATGCCATGTCACTGTGTCTCCCACAGACACATTTAAGACTGATGGTGACCAGGCATAACCTAATCCGTGTACTGGGAGCAAGAATTGAGCCATATTTTTAAAGAAAAAAGGAAAAGGAGTAAAAATTCTTAATAATTATCTTTGAAAATATTGCCTTTTTATACAGCCATGAGTGAAAAAACTTTTTAATTAACATTATAAAACTTTTACATGTCTACTTTAAACACATAATAAAAATAAACAGAAATAATGGAAAGTAACATAATGAGAAGCTAAGGAAAAGATAAACCACACAACTCCAAAACTGATGACCGAGAGGCAATTTGAAAAAAATCAGAGTCAATAAACAAGTTGTTCAGAAATGTCACATGGAATATTTTTAAAAGCTCTGATCAATTCTTTAAACACAAAAATTTTCTCAGGCATTGAGGCACGCAAAAATCTATATAATTTCTATTTGAATATTTATTTAGAAACCCATAATGGAAAACAAACTGTAGTAATTCAGGAGGTTCTATACTGCAGTAAAACCAAGTGGCAATTCCTGAACTTGGAAATCTTAAGCCTAGCCTTCTAGACTCAAGTCTACTACTGCTTGCTGATTCATTCTATATGTGGCCCCCTATGTCAAGTGGATAAATTCTAGACAAACTATTAACAACTTATACAAAGAAATAACAATACTTATTCTCTGAATACTTTGAAGTATTATAAGTAAAAATCAAATTAATTCCAAGGTAACATGTCTCCATTATTTACAGCAGATAAATGTTGTCTGATACCTGAATCTTCCCCACTGTTGGTAATCCTGAATACTTTCCCTGTTGAATGAACAATACATTTTATGACATTTTCTGATGATGATGTCACATTGCAAGGGAAGGACCCTAGAAAGAAAAAAGATGGGGGAAAAAACATTTTCTCAAATAGTTTTTGTGAAATACAGAGACGAAGTATAATTAGTAAATAGTCAAGGCCCTGCAAAAGCTCCCCATTACATAGTAGGATCTTTGGTACTTTTTTCTGATAGTAATCATGTTTGAGTACTGATTAGTTTTAGAACTAATTAGTTCTAAAACTGACTAGTTTTAGAACAGAGACCTCTCCTTTTTTAAAGTGTTCTATACACATTAAATATTTGGTAATTATTTACTGAAATCAAAAGCAGTTATTTAGTTTATTTTTACCACCTAACCAAATACACTTAACCTTTTACATGCTAATAGAAAAACAAAGCTTCCATGACTGAGAGTATTTGTGTAATAACACAGCACCTACAGCACATCATTTAAGATGAGAAAAATGATAACAGCCCTCTTGTGAGGATGGAACTCTTACCCAAAAGCACAGTGTTCTCAGCTAGTACTGTGCTGAATCCCAAACCCATTACAGTGATTTCAGTTCCACCATATAAGGAGCCCTTCTGTGGAAACATGTCGGTCACTTGCAAAATATACTGTATAGAAGCGTTTAATTTGTCTCTGCAAAAGAAAAATTAATAGATATTTCAATGAGCATTCCATGGGGTCATGTTGTTAAACTCTTCTTAGGACCTGATTCATTTAAGAGGAAGTACTTGAATATTTAATAAGACATTACTTTCTCAAACTAGATAATCTGATAATTATCATGACCTCAATTTGGTTGGATCATATTCATATATAATAGTTGTCTCCCTAAATATGAAAATTACATTTCTGAAAATCCCATGGCAGGAGAATTTGAGATGGAAGAACTTAAAATACTATGGGAAAAATATGGTTATGAGAACTGAGGTCACAAGAAATACATGAAATCCTTTAAAATATTTTATCTAGTTATTAGAATAAAAGATAAAGGCATAAAAAAACCAAAATAAACCCCAAAAACCCCATAAAGGCAGCATTATCTATAAAAAAGAATAGTAATGAAATTCCATACATTTAATATAAGTAAAGTTTTGTGCAATTAATTTGAATTTATCATTCTATATTGGTTGAAAACTTGTCATGATCTCCCTTCCCACTATTTCAATGAGAGGGTTTTAAATTTACTTTGCTTTGTTACAATGTATCTGCTAGGAGGCCATCAAAATGTACAGTGCTTTTCTGACCTGACATATAGAGCTGACTTCCACATCCCAGCTCCCACCATAACTCAAATGAGTCTTTGTGTTAATTTTCATCTAACTTCCTCATCATAACTGAATTGGTAGTTTTTGAACCACCACCCAAGTACCCAGTTTTGTATGCTCTCAATTCTGCCCATTATATCATCAAGCCAAAGCACAAGCCAACAGCTCTTCTAGAATCATGTGAGCTCTGCCCTGTGAATCTAAGAGGGGATGTAGTTCTGAGGTTTATGTTTACTGTTGCTCTTCTTTCTTCATCTCCCACAAGACTCTTCTGCAATGATCTCTCCTTCTACTCTGACATCAGTTTTACTTGCCTTTTTTTAATCCCTAAATTCCAGTTTTCTCTTTTTCTAAGTACTCTAAACCAGTAACTTCCTTATGCCAGAACTAAAATTTTACCAGTTGACAAGCAGCTTCAGGGAAGAAAATACTAAACATCTATTTAAAGGAAAGTTAGAGTTGGAGGAGGATTCTCTCCACACTCTCCTTCACCTGGCAGCTCCCACCCATTTCTTGGCTTACTTGTCACCTTTTCAGAGAACTCTTTCCAGTCCCCAGTCCCTCAGGAAAAATTAGCTCTATTATATGTTCTTGTAGCCCCTGGGACCTCTTATCCATAGTCTTTTTCTCATTTATAATCAAGTTATTGATGTAATCATCTGTTTGAAATCTGCCTCCCTAACAAAATTGTGGGCATCATTAATGTGGGGGACACGTCCCTCTTATTCCCCACTATAAATCCAGGACTGAGAAAGTGCCTGCCCCCGAGTAACTTCTTGATAAGTATTTCCAGAATGAATGAAAGTCATGTGACATATACATAAACCTAGTTCTGCAGAGAAATCTTACAACCTAATCTGAATGGTATTGGTCTCAGACCTAAGCATCATACTGCATGTTATGAGATATTTTCAGAATCTTTTGCAAAAGGAATTGTAGAAAGGTGAAAGAGCAACTGAAATATTATAAGGTTAATGACTATTTCTCTTCCTATCTCAATATATTAGCATCATGTGTTCCACAACTCTCAAAGTTTATGGTCATTACCATACCTTGTTGACGCAAAACCCCAGTTTCTGACTTCTACACAGATATCATGTTTTCCAGGAGACAACTTGGGCAAAAGGCATCTAATATCTGTGAAGTTCCAGTGAAGGACCTGGCAGGATTTTCCTCCAACATAGACCTCCATGTTTTGTGTGAGTTCATTTCCAAAGTTATAACCCTTAATTGTTAAATTAACTTCTCCTATTATTTTAAAAGAAAAGTTTTACAAAAAGAGTCAATGTATTATCTAGTGCAAAATTTGAATATTAAGCCAACCAACTCATCTCTTATGTTTCACTGGATTTAGGAAATCCTAACACTTTCAGAGGTAAAAGAAAATCAATGAAAGAGTTGATAGCTGCCACATGGAGATAAAATTCATGTTTAATTGTTTAACAGGGAAAAATATGGCAAAGAACTTTAAAAATTAATATTTTTCTTATTATTGCACATGTTCAAAGTGATATAATAAACAGACCAATTTATGGTTAAAAAAGAAAACCTGTGACAGGTTTTGCTTTAAGAAACACAACTGCAGAGAAACTGTTTCAAAAGCCTTTTTAGAAATGGTATACACATACATATATATCAAATGACTAATCTTATTGAAGAATTTCTTACCCAGTATTGTCCGTACTTTGGGACTAAAATCAGTTATAACTGGAGTCTGTAAACAATTATAGCTATAAGCATTCTTTGCCATGGCTTGAAATCCATTGGTAATAACTGATATATCAACTGTACCCTCAATTCTCTGAAATAAGAGGAAAAATATAAAACAATTAGAAAATATTAAATGTTGAGATACAGAAATTCAATGGCTAAAAACAAATAGAATTATTCAAAATAAACTTCCAAAGAAGTTTTTTTCTCAAAGTCATGAATCAGAGTTAACTATCAGATATTTAGAAAGTTGTGGTGTCAAATGTAGGTTGCATGTTTGAATTCTTTAGATAAAGCTATATGATATAGTGGTTTAGTGGGTAGTTATGGTCAATTCAAATGCATCTATAGTATCGGATTTCCCAGGGTTCTGCAATATAGTTCAGATGTTCTGAACAAGTGAATCTCTCTCTCTCTCTTTATTTTTTTTAAAATAAATTTATTTATTTATTTATTTACTTATGGCTGCATTGGGTCTTCCTTGCTGCACGCAGGCTTTCTCTAGTTGCAGCAACGGGGGGGGGCTACTATCTGTTGCGGTGAGCGGGCTTCTCATTGCGGTGGCTTCTCTTGTTGTGGAGCACGGGTTCTAGGAGCACGGGCTTCAGTAGTTGTGGCTTGTGGGCTCTAGAGCACAGGCTCAGTAGTTGTGGCGCATGGGCTTAGTTGTTCCGTGGCATGTGGGATCTTCCCAGACCAGGGCACGAACCCGTGTGCCCTGCATTCGCAGGCGGATTCTTAACCACTGTGCCACCAGGGAAGTCCCTGGACAAGTGATTCTCTAATTAATAAAGCATACGATACTTAAAGTTTTGAGTTTTTTGCTCTTAAAATAGGCTTGAATGTAATTTTTATTCCTCTTCATGGACAAATGACATTATTATATACTTTGCTGACATAGTTCCAGAATCCAAGACTAAAACCTAAGAAAAATATTTGGTGCTTTCAACAGTACAGCACCTATACAATTCCCAATTAGGAAAAATCGTTTTCCTAGCGTCTAGTACTTAGTGCACACTCAGTGTTTAATTGAATGACATAATTTAAACAAAGCTTTAATTTACTATATCCCCCAGATTCTCATCTCCATCATTCAGTCCAACACATGCTCAAATTCACTTTTCCTACATCAACTACATAATAATTCCCACACTTAATTTACTACGTTTTTAAATATTAGTGACTGAATTCACTCCTTTTGCACATAGTAAGTAAAACAGAGTCTTGGTTTAAATTTAAACACTATTTTAAAAAATAAAGAACAACGACTGGTCCTAAGATGTAATATTCCATGGGAAACTTTACACTGTGTGTGTTTTGCCAACAAACTGAAACGTTAACATATTTAAAATATATATTCCTTAAAAAAACCCCAAAATGTCTAGAATGGCTTCCCTGAATTTTTTAGACTATTTATTACCGCTATATTTTTTTCATCCTTGGATTTACCTTGTCAACTCCCATTCATCATCCTTCCACCTCTGATAAGACATCAACTTTTCCATGAAACTCTTCCTGACACCCTCTCCCCACTGTATTTTATCTTCATTTTGTGTCTACTTCTATCATTTCAAATGGAACACACTATTTAACATTGGTTTATATGTATGTCTTCCTTAATGATGTTAAGTATCTAGAATGTGGAAGATAATATTTTGTATTTGGATCTCGGCAAAAAATGTTGAAGAAATAATTGTTAAAGAGCATAACTGAAAGTCTGCACTTGCTAGGTAAATAAGGCATTTGTTTAACCCTTTACTGAGATGTTCCTTAATTCATACAATTTCAGACTTAGAAGAAAAATGACTGAAATCAGATGCCTTACTTTTGGTGTTCTGCAGGTTATCTTATTCAAATCCCCTTCAATTACATTGCAGGTTTCATTTCCGACTAATACCTTTGAATTTTCATTAAAGCCAGATCCAGATAGAGTCAGAAGAGTACCACCTTCATAAGTAAAAACACAAAATCAGACAACAAAAACACATTAGATTAACTATAACAAAAAGACACTTCAGCAGTCATCTAACACCATTCAAGAATTGTCTAATCATCCAAGAGACAGGTTGGCAAATAGATCAAGGACCAGCCTCGAGATATATAGAATCATCACCACATACCCGAGTCTGAGCTCTGGAGTCTGGAGCCGTAAAGGGGCTGGGCTAAGTGATTTAATGAAATAACACAGATTTGCAACTAACATTTGTTTTTGTGTCTTCATCCTAAAGAGAAATTATGCTATTTCTATTTACTCAACCAATGGGAAACGAGAGTGAATTAAGACTCATACAAAATTCCAAATTTTAATACCTTTAAATAAAAGAAAAACTAAGAAAAAATCCCAACAAAATAAAAATAACATAAAATATAAAAACAGAACACACCAAAAAGATCAAGGCCAAAGCACAAAATCCACAATTAAGCATGGTCAAACAAACAAACAAACAAACACAAAGGAAATGAAGCAGGACAGGAAAAATGTGTTATTTTCTTTCCATCTTCTGCGTCAGCACCCCTTTCCCTGATTTGTTTCTGGAACTTTTTCTGGGTCTAGTAGCTCCACTGAGACTGTGATTATAAATGGAGCAGCTGGTAAGCAGAATAATAACTAATACATCTTATCTTGACATAATTAATGAGCTTGTTATAGACACATGTAATAATTGATGATATTAATTCAATAACCTAAGATGTAAGTAGAAGCAGTCACCCTGCCTTGCGCTTCATAAGAAAAGAATTAGTCACCCACTGAATCACTGTGCCTTCTAAAAGAGGAGTCTCCTTTGTTCTATATGAGGAAGCTTTGGAGCCCTCTCTCTTCACCCTGGTCTAGAAACAGTTCAATGAAATGATGGAAAGGTATGCAATTTTCTTTGTTTGGAACAATTAACTATTACCTGCTAGGCTTCCAGAGGCAGGCCAGATGTGTGAGATCTGACTCTGATAAATGAAGTATAACTCCTCCTCCTCTGTATTCTGTGCTAGTCCAACATCACCTATGGACACAGCAACTGGGAAACGTCCAGCACTTCCATTCAGAATCTGGCAGTTGATCTCATTTTCTTGTGATAAAAGAAGAAGAAAATGGTCAAGAAATGCTTTTGTTAGATAAAATTACTGAAATTTTATATTTGCAAATATAAACAGTGGCCTTCATTTTTATACTCCAAGAAATATATCTAAGGAAGACTACTCATATATTAATGGGAGGAAAACCTTTACGAACTACCTCATGTTACGAATCGGACAGGGCTAGAAAAGAGTAAGGTAAAATAATAATGAAAGTGGAGTAAACAATTTGCTCCTGAGTACTCCACTGTGGCAAAAAAGTTACTATAAGCAGAATTTTAAATCCTAACCTATAAGATCATTTATATGAATAATTCTAAAAACTGTGGTCCAATATATTGTTTATGTCCCAAACTGAGTAAAATATTAGGTTTCAACAAGAAAACTGATAAAAACTAAGTGAAAAACATTCTTCATTTCATTTAGAACAGCATATGTGCACTTATAATACAGGTGCAATACTGACTATTAGATCTCAAGAATGCATAGAAGATGTAAATTAAAAACAACTTAAATGATATGGAAGGTGAATTTGCTTATGTAATTCCAACTTATTAAAATTAATAAAAATACCTAGGATAATGAAAGAGAATTTTTAGGGACACAAATAATTATGGTCCTCACTTTTCTGTAAACAGAAAATATGATCTTTAAATTCTACATTAATACATAGAGGACTATGAAGTTTGGACTAGAAGTCCAGGAAGATGGCTATGTCCTCTTGCTATGACTAACGAGGCATTTTCAAAGCACGGGCAGAGGGGACCATGGAATATCAGAGCTACAATTCATGTATTTTTGTGTCCCAGAGACACACTAAAGAAGGAAAGATTTCATGTAATCATTTTATGAGGAAAAAGAACAAAAATCAACTGTTATGGGATAAAGACACTGTACCACAGTGAAAGAATTAGTCTGTGGTCATAACCAAAGATTAAAAAGATAAGGTATTTATCCAGAGCAGTTTGCCAATTTCATAACCCCAAAGGTACTCTATAGGAAAATCACTATTGTAACACTGCTCTTTGATTCTACTTTCTCTTAGAGAAAAACAATTAGACTCAAAAATAATGATTTTAAATGAATCTACCATTCACAGAAAGAAGAGAGCAACCTGCTGGTCCAACTGAGACCGATACAGTTGAACTAGGAGAAAATCCCGAGCCTGATACAGTTAGAATTGTGCTTTCTTCATAGGACCCTGAAAAGGATAAATTTAAATAACAATATTAAAATGACAAAACATAGAATCTGTTGTTATGAAATCAGGTATTTCTCAGAGAAAAGTGAGCCTATCTTCTAAAAGATATAAACAATAAGCCTATAAGCAAGCAGGGAAAAAAGACATATTTATTTAGCAATGGTACTTTTTTTCCATTGAATTACTGCACAGTGCTTCGTGTTTTGAATCTGTGTGTTTACAGAGATTAGTGGAAAGAATTATCTGACTAAGTATATAATGTTGTAAGGAAAGGAAAATCATTCATATGACAAAGAAATTAAACAGACATTTCCATATGGTAACTTAGACTAGGACAGAACCGCCACCACAAACTCCTGAGAAAAGAATAAACTGTACAATAACTGTAGTAGACACTTTCCATTTGAAATAGGATATGATTACTTTATCTGGGATGATACCCATCCTAAAGTGCCTGGGCTATTCCAGGTTTATACTTGCTGGCCCAGCATCCTATACTGAATGTTCTCCATTCACTCTTAAAGGTATCCAGATTTGATCAATAAATGACACGGTCACCCGACTCATATAACATCACACACAACACAGATTATAAATGGATTTAAATAGCTAAGAATGAAAAACAAAACTTCAAAATTTTAGAAGAAAACATAACCGAATACCTTAATGACGTTAATGTAGAGATGGATTTCTTAAATAAGATACAAAAAGCCATGGTTATCCATAAAGGAAAAGATATATAAATTAAAATAAATCAGTGATTTAAATGTTTCCATGAACAAGATACTAAAAAAAATCATAAGTGAAATACTGGGAGAAGATGTGTGCAAAGGATCAGCAAACATAATATACAATATACAGTGCAAGTTGATAGAAAAAAGACAATCTGATAAGTGGATAAAAGATGTTAACAAGCAATTTGCAGAAGAAGAAATAATCTAAATGTCCAAGAAACATACAAGAAGATATTCCTGTGCATTACTAATCAGGGAATAGACAACATTAAAGCAATGATGAGATAAATTCTTACACTCATCAGATTGACCAAAATTAGAAACTCATAATATGAAGTGTTGGCAAAGATGTGGGGGATATGGTGCTCTCATACCCACTGGAGGCACAGCCACTTTGGGGAGCAATTTGGTCACCTAATGAACTGAATACACATATACCCATTAATCCACATGTAGGTATAAACCCTAAAGAAGCTCTAGCATGTATGTGATAGTAGATTTGTACAAGAAAGCTCAATACAGTCATGTGTAAAAACAAAACACTTGTAAACGATGTAAATGTCCATCAACAGAAGAACAAATAAACTGGTGTATCCATGAAGTATTTTAGTGATGAATTAGATATACATAAAACCATATAAATATTTCTCAAAATGAATGCTGAATGACAAAATATGCAAATGATATTTACAATGTAATAGCTCATTTGTAAACTTAAAAAACTGGCAAAATTACCATATGTATGTTATACACAAAAGGTATTTAAAATGGCATGGAAGAATACACACAAAATTAATTATTGTGACTGCCTCTGGGGAAGTTCGTAGGGGACCAGCACTGAGCATGGTGCTTAGAGAGAACTATAATTATAAAAAAGTCTGAAGAATATATTCTTTCAACACAAAGTTGTGCTATTTTAAAGATTTCAATGGGTTTTTTCTTTTTGTTTGCTGATTTATAATTAGCAGGTGAATTTTGCTACTAGTCAACAAGACTAAATATATGATTATAGTATCTGAGCTTACCTTTCTGACTGAAAAAAAGCCACCCCTTACAATCCTTGGTCATGCTGTTTATTTCAATCCTTGGGAGTTCAGACATAATATAATCTGTTTTTTTTTTTTAAAGCAATCACGTACTATGAAGGTATTTTACAATGTGTCCCCCTAGACTGAGTTCTCGGCAATAATTTTTCTATCTCTTATTCTCAAATCTAGGACCTAATTATTTTCTTTTACTAAACAGTAGTTCTCTTGTTACTGGCCTTTTAGTACTATACCTCCTAGAAGTTGGTGAAACTGGAGAAGCAGAATACTAGTGAGTCCAACTTCAACAGTGATATTTTTTGCAAAGATAATTAATGATCTTTCCATAGCTTTCTGATCTGATAGATTTTTTTCACTATGTAGGTTTGCTTGCCTTAGTTAGAATATAAAAAAATCATTATCAGGGTTTACATTTTTGCTAATTGTCTTCCCTCCCATACTCCAAGTTCGATAGCAAGAGATTACCTTGGGAAGGGCTTATGGCCCAGACTTGAGGAGTAGTTGTGGGATCCCATGTAAACCCACAGTCACCTGAACATTTAGCTGGGATTTCATTAACATAGACTTCAACCTTCAAATAAAGAAACACAGAGGTAACAAGGGTAGCATGGTTAAATAGACAATGCATAGGATTCAGAAAAAGTAATGGAAATTTGCTTGTTTGCTGGTTTGTTGGTTTCCAAAAATTAGTCTATTCTATTTATACTTTTTCTGTTTTGACACTTCATTGATTCATTCAGCGAATGTGTCCATTATACGTCAGGCACAGTTGTAAACGTATCAAACACATTTAACAAAACAGATGACATCCCTGCTGTTACTGAACTTATATTCTAGTGGAGGTAGGACAGAGAGCCTTGCATAAGGCTATAAACTTACAAAAAAAAGAAAATGCACATTATGCCCTGGGGGTGATAAGTGCTATGAAGAAAAATAAAGGTTGCTCTTGGGAAAGTCACCTACACCCCATACAATTTAATTTCCTCATCAGTAAGTGGTAACATTAATAATTACTTTACAGAGTTGCTATAAAGATTAAATGAAAGAATATATTTTCAAATACTAACAATAGAGCTTAAAATTCATTCTTTTAAAATAAGGAAGATAATTTTCCCAAAAGTCACAAAATAATATCATTGAGTTGATCATCTGTTAACAGATAGTCACATGAAAAATAAAGATGTCATCTCTTCTGTTTTACCAGGTCTTTAATGTATTACAAAATAGTTATACATTTAAAATTACATCACGAGGAAACTTTCAAAAATACCTGTGGCTGTTTGCTGGGTGTACGAAGTAGGTCTCCCAGTATGCGCTGTCTCAATAAGCCACCTTCCTTTATCCTTGTAACCATCATGTTAGCCTTTTCTCCAAAAATGTTGGAATCATTGATCTATTTTTAGATGAGATTATTTTACTAGAAAGGTTATAATAAATATGATCACAGTAGTTTTTCTTTTTAAGTTTAAGCATGGTTAAAAGTGAAAAGCCAAAGGATGAAAAAAATTCAAAGCCATTTAATCACATTTTTGGAAAAGAAGCCTCTTCAAAAATGATCATAATCTACCCAAGAAAAAAACTGATAACATCATTGCAGTATCATATATTGCATCAATTACAACTTAAATTAAATGACTAAAATTAACTTGAATATTTAGGATAAAATTTGTCTAAGGAACATGAATTTACTTAATTTGATTTTTTCAAAATATTCTATGCTCTTTCTGAATATGACCATTTTGATAAATGATTCTTAAATAATTGAAAAATGTAGTCCTCTTTCCACCCGAGAGTCAACTTTTCCCCTTTAGCATTTTTGGTCTCTACCAAAACTACTCTTGGTTTTTCATACACTCATGGAATTATATTTTTCTGCCAATGGTAAAAATGAAACCAAATCAGATCAATATGTATAATTTGGTCATTCCAAAATCGTGCTGCCAATATGGTAGCCTTCAGATGCATACAGGGTCTAGCAAAGAGACAGGAGTCTCCATGCTGGGCCTGTGGGAGCCAAAGTGACCAGGAGCAGAAATGATGAATAAAGC
Source organism: Balaenoptera ricei (assembly GCF_028023285.1). NCBI lineage: Eukaryota > Metazoa > Chordata > Mammalia > Artiodactyla > Balaenopteridae > Balaenoptera > Balaenoptera ricei. The sequence continues at coordinate 28,301,840 of NC_082655.1, forward strand.
AGAGGAGACTGGTCAGGAAAGAGTGAAGGCAGTAGGTGTGCAGACACCAGCAGAGGACCAAGAGGAGATCAGTCACTAGAGCTGTCTCAGTTGCAGAATTTTCTTATTCTAGTTTCTGGCCATGTGTTTCCTTAAAATAACCCCCATATCTTTATGACATCCATACAGTCTATGTATGGTACATTATATTCTATGTTTATTGTTTATATACCTTTTTTTGAATCTCCTGTCCCCCAGCGCCTCTGTTTTTTCCAAAATGGTTTTATAAGTAGAGTTCTGTATTTATTTCCACCGTTTGTATCATTTTAACAACCATTTTTCTATTGATGGGAATTTAGGTTTCTAGGTTTTTTACTATTACAAATAATACTGCAGTGACTAACTTTGTGCCTATTTCATTTCATATTTGTATTATTATTTCAGTAGAAGAGAGTAACACAGCTGAGACTGCTGAATCATAAGGTATCTATATTCAGATACAATTAAATTATCCTTCCAAAAGCTCGTACTAATTTACTGTCTCACCAACAGTGCATGAGGGTGAGAGTGCATCTCACACTCTCATCATCACTACAAAGCATCATATTTTTCATGTTTGATATCTGAGCCCCCAGTCTCTTCCAGACCCTTCTCTGTCACATATTCTGAGCCTGACTTCCCTCCCTGCCCCCAACCACACTCTAAGCAAAAAGTAATTAGATGAGCACTTAAGTTGCGGCCCTGTTGTGAACTTGAAAAGGTCATCTTTGAAAGCAGAAAAGTATCCAAGGTCCTAGAACACAGCTCTAGCGCACAGTGGTAGAATTATAGACAGAGACGCTGACTATGCTTGGCCCCCCTTACGTACACCCAGATTGAGTCCTGAGACTGCCCCCGCCTGTGCTCCTCCTGCCCCTGTCACAGGTCTTCCAACCAGCATATTCCCCCATAGGGGATCAGGAATAAAGCACCAACAGCTATTCTCCACGAAGGAGAATGCCTGGTCAACTTAATTTACAACGATCTTCTTCTCAGTTTCCTTTTATTAATGTTTAGGCTATAGCTTGCATTTTTAAAATACACACAGTCTCCAGTTCTTTTTGGAATGAGGCAGGGTGCAAATAAGCAACGAACACACAGAAGAAAACAAAAACCAGGCGAAGTAAGGGAACCTGCAGCAGATTCTGCTTTCCACATGTGCTTCTCCACTTGACGTGCCATGAGTACCCCGCACAGCTTCCCTCTCGTGTAACTGAGACTTGTCCCACTTCTTCTAGACTCTGGAGAGCAAACTGCAAATCTGCAGCTGACACAGCAGCGGGAATACCTGCAGTCGCAGAAGGATGGCAAACAGCGGGAGTCAAAAATTCACAAACCTGTGGCCACCCTTAACATACATGAAATGTATTTTATCACTTGTAAACCAACAGTCCTCCTCCAAATATGGAAAAAATGAAATTTGCATATTACTTAGGCAACAAATTTATATATTTCTGAGAAACAAAAATTACATGAGTAATGTACCTCAGACATTGAGCCCTGGCTCAAATACTTTTTAAAAAAAAATCAGTTAACTTTATAGATAACCAGTAAGCTATGGATGTAAAAGAGAAACAAACTTTTGGGAATTTAACCTGGTATATCTGGTGAGGTGATGAAGAAAATGTGAAAATGTCATTTTTCTGAACAATTTAGTTTTACATTACTGACATAATCTCAGCTCTATAAATTACATAGAGAAATAATATTAAAAAGAAATACTCCAAAATGTTTATGATGGTTGTCTAGATCAGTACAGTCCAACTGATACATAGACCAAAGTTATGAACTCTTTTCATATACCTTTGAGAATATGTCCATAAGCATGAATGTCAAAGCTGCCACTTAGAGGTGGAGATGCTGCTTGAACTCTTTCAATACGAATCTTTGACTCCCCCGGCCAAGTATTTCCTCTGTAAACAGACTCATTCTCTGTCTCGTTTGTGATTGTCTAGTTTCCAAAATAAATATTGATAAAATGATTAAACATAACAATGGCTAACCGGATTTCTATTTCACTGGCATACAATCCTGTGACATGACATAAATGAGCCTCAGGTATTCAGGACTCCTCAGAACATTAAGGAGAGTCACATAAATCAACACAGGCCATACCTATATAGCTGCGATAATGAGGCCCAAGTCAACTCAGTCATCTGTGCAGCAATCAGCTGAAACCACAGTAATACCTCATTAATTCAGAGTGTACCTACCATCGCTCAAGGAACAAATATTTACTGAGCAGGCATTCTGTTCAAGGTACAATGCTAATCACAATGGGAAGGCAAAGAAACATGAGATACGGTCTTGGCTATCAAAAAATTAAACACCTTTTTGGAGAAATAACATATGGAAGCTTGAAAACTTAACTAAAAGGAAGTATATGATCAATACAGCGACTGATCCAGACTCAGGAAATACCTGTCTAATGTTGAGTGTCAGTCAACTGACAGAAGAAACATGTGCAATAAAAATTCATAGATTGTAACTCGAAGAGTGAAGATGATATTCTCCTGCTTCTGATCCCTGCTAATTTTGTGGAATTTAAAATTATAAGCTCTAGGGGACTTCCCTGGTGGTCCAGCAGTTAAGACTCCACGCTCTCAATGCAGGGGGCCTGGGTTCGATCCCTAGTCAGGAGACTAGATACCATGTGCCCAATGAAAGATCCTGCACGCGGCAATGAAGACCCCACGTGCAGCAACTAAGACCGGGTGCAGCAAATACGTAAATATTTTTAAAAAATAACTATAAATAAATAAAATAAAATAAAATTATAAGCTCTATTGCCCACATAAAGGAGTGAACGTAAGTGCCAAAAGACATATGCAAGAATGTTCAGAGCAGCTTTATTTATAATAACCCCAAACTGGAAATAGTGCAAAAGCCCATCAATAGAAAGGATAAACAGTTGTATATTAATACCATGGAATATTGTACAGCAATGAAAAAGAACGAACTATAGCTAGCTATACGCAACAGCATGAATCTCACATTATTAAATAAAAGAAGATGCAAAAGAGTACATACTGTATTATTCATTGATATGAAGAGTAAAAACAGGGACTTCCCTGGTGGTCCAGTGGTAAAGAATCCGCCTTCCAATGCAGGGGATGCGGGTTCCATCCCAGTCGGGGAACTAGGATCCCACATGACACGGGGCAACTAAGCCCACACGCCACAACTATTGAGCTCGTGCGCTTCAAAGAGAAAGCCCACGAGCCGCAAACTACAGAGCCCACCTGCCCTGGAGCCCTCGCGCCACAACTAGAGAGAAATCCACGCACCGAAACTAGAGAGAAGTCTGAGTGCCACAATGAAGAGACCTCGTGCTGTAACAAAAGATCCTGCATGCCTCAACAAAGATCCAGCGCGCTGCAACTAAGACCCAATGCAGCCAAAAAAATAAGAGAAATAAATAAATAAATATTTTACTATTTAATAAATATTTTTTAATGTTTATTTTTAAAAAAAGAGTAAAAACAAGCAAAACTAATTAATGGTAGTAGAAGTCAAAATAGTGGTTATCTAAGGGTGTGGGGTAAGTAATCTAATGACAAGGAAAAGGCATAAAGAAAGCTTTTGGGGGGGTCTAATGATTTGCTTTATCTTGATCTGGGTAGTGATTACATGAGTGCATTTACTTTGTAAAAATTCATGGACTTCAGCAAGATTGCAGGATACAAGATCAATACACAAAAACCAATCACATTTTTATGTATAAATAACAAGCATGTGGAAACAGAAATTAATACAAGACCCATTACAATGGCTTCAAAGAAAATGAAATACTTACATATAAATCTAACAAAATGTACTGAATCGGACCTGAAATTGCAAAATTGCAAAATGCAAGATGTAATCAAAGAAGACCAAAATACGTTGGACAAAAAAAAAGCAAAGAAGACCTAAATAAATGGAGAGACATATTGTGTTCATAGATTGGAAGACTCAACATGGTAAAGGTGTCAATTCTCTCTATAGGTTTATATGCAATCTATAGGTTTAAATGCAATTCTTATCAAATTGCTAGCAAGATTTTTGTAGCCATAAACAAGCCTATTTCAAAATTTATATGGAAAGACACAGGACCTAGAATAGCTAAAACAATTTTTCACAAGAAGAGTAAAGTGAGAGGAATCACTCTTCCCAATGTTAAGGCTCACTACATAGCTACAGTGATCAGAAGGGTGTGGTATTGGTGGAAGGATGGACACATAGAGCAATGGGACAGAATAGAGAATCCAGAAATATATCCAAACAAATATGCCCAACTGACTTTTGATAAAGGTACAAAAGTAATTCAACAGAGGAAGGATAGCTTTTTCAATAAATGGTGCCAGAGCAACTGGAGGGATAGGCAAACAAATGAACCTGGACCTAAAACTTCACATCTTATACAAAAGTTAACTCAGAATGGATCATGGCCTTAAATGTAAAATGTATAACTATAAAACTTTCAGAACAAAAATAGAAAAATATTCAGGATTTAGGGATAAGAGTAGAGTTCTTTGACTTGAAACCAAAAGCACCATTCATAAAAGGAAAAACTTGATAAACTGGATCTCATTAAGAGTGTTGTTCTATGAAAGACCTTACGAAGATGATGAAAAGGCAAGGTACAGACTGGGAGAAAATATATGCAAACCACATACCTGACAAAGGACTTATATCTAGGATATATAAAGAGCTTTAAAAACTCAACAATAGGAAAATAGTCCAATTAGAAAATGGGCAAAAGGCATGAACAGGTATCACAGAAGAGGATATATGGGTGTTCAACATTATTAGCCATTAGGAAATGCAAATTAACACCAAAATCAGCTAACAGTATATACCCCATCAGAATGGCTAGAATAAAAAATAGTGATAATGCCAAATGCTGGCAAATTTGTGCAGACACTGGATCACTCATACATTGCTGGTGGGAATGTAAAACGGTGCAGCCACTTTGGTAAAGAGTATGATAGTTTCTTACAAAACTGTACACGTGCTTAACATATGAACCCATAATTACACTGATGGGCAATTAACCCAGAAAATGAAAACTTACATCACATGGAAACCTATAGATAAATGTTCGTAGCAGCTTTATTCATAACACCCAAAACCTGGAAACAACTCAGATGTCCTTCAAGGGGTAAGTAGTTAATAGACTATGGTGCCTCCATCCCATTAAATGTTACTCAGTAACAAAAATGAGCAAACTATTGATACACACAACTTGGAGGGGTCTCAAGGGAATTATGCTGAGTGAAAACAGCCAATCTCAAAAGGCTAAATACTAGTATGATTATATAAAGTCTGATTCCTTTTCTACAACATTGTTAAATGCCAAAATTATAGAGACATTAGTGGTTGCCAGACATAAGACTGTGCAGAAGGGAGGGAGGTGGGTGTGGCTGCATAAAAGGGTATCATGAGGGATCCTCGTGATGGAACTGTTCTGTGGGGGTCAGCTGAATCTACACAGGCAATAAAAATTGTACAGAACTACACATGCACAGGCACACACAAATGAAAGCATGTAGAACTGGTAACGTCTGAATAAGTTTGGTAAATTGTATCAATGTCAATTTTCTGACTGTGCTATTATGCTATTGTTATAAATGTTACCATTGGGGGATAATGGGTGAAGGGTATGGGAATATTTATGCATTATTTCTTACAACTGCACATAAATCTACAATTATCTCAAAGTTACAGTTTTTAAAACAATTCATTAATCTGGACATTTAACGTATGTGCACATACGTTATTAGATTTTGTTAGAGAGCTAAGAGGCTGAAAAACATTTACAAGACATTTATCTTGAATATACTAAGACTAAAACATTGGGCCTGGATGGGGTAAAGGCAATTTTCGTGGAACACTTATAGTTTTTCAGTCTTTTTAATCATAAAACTGTTAACACAAAGTTCTCTGTGAGACTCAAATTATAATATTTAATTATTATTTAAACTTTAATCTTGAACTTATTATACTTGGTTTTGGTTTGTTGTAGGAAATTATATTAACTAATTGTATATTTTTGTAAAAAATTAAATGTAAGAATACTCCTCATAATTTTAACATTTAATACAGATCTTATACCCAAACAGTACAAAATACTGTCCAGATCCTTTTGGAATTATGGAAAACCATCTCTTTCCCCTTGTATCAATTTTGATACAAATAAAAAATAAATGGTGCTTATAACAGAAACAATTTTAAAACATATGCAGAATCTCAAATTTTCTTTAATAATCTCTGTTCAAAGATCTTTATTGGGAGAGCCCACAAATTTTTCTTTTACCTCAACAGAGAAAACTCTACTTAAATTTGACTAGCTGATTCTTAAGGCTATTTCCTCCTGCTTTTTTTCCCATCGATATATTTCATTAAAAAATTGTTAATGTTTAAAGTGAATTTTCATACTCAAGTTCAAAAAGCCTCTAAATCTTCATTTTATCCTTAGAATAACTGTCTTGTTCTATTAAAAGATATCTAATCTGTGTGTCAGTTCTTCACAAAAAAAAAATGTTTTAAGTTTACTAGGTCAAGGCTAATGTTTCATAAGTTGAAAATAGCTACTCACAAAATTCTAAGCTTACCTGCCCAAAGCTCACAGCCATCATGGGTATATTATAACTGCAATTACATGATGTCATGGTGACAGAATATTGGTTGGTTATACTTGATCCATTAATTTTGGTCTGATTGACCTGAAAGTGCTTTAAAAATATTCCTCTATTTGCTAATGCTGGAAGTCTTCTCTTTGGCATTTCTAAAGAACATAAATAAACAAAGTAAATGGGAGATAAAATTGCACAGCTTGTGCTGCTAAAAAGAAAAGCATCAAATAATATCCATGTGTCATGGAATAAGCTGTTTAAAATCAAATTTTAGAAAGAAGACCTTAAGGAAAGTAGTTTGTGAAGCTTGGCAAACCTTCACTTCTAGAATATAAAGCTTTAAAGTCTTTTGATATATGAGCCTCATTGGGTAAAACAAGATACTGAAAAGCCACCAAGCTCTGGGTTCTATGCAGCCTTCTGCGGGCCAGTTAGTTTTACTCTGTTGTAGGTCCCTGAACGTGGTGCTCACTAGGACGTGTGTTCCATGAGGGCAGGCCCAGGACTGCCTGGTCCTCTGTTCTTTCTTTGGTACTAGACACATTGCCTGCCACATGGTAGGTGCTAAATGAATGTTGCTTAAGGAACCACAACCTTTATCTCAGCACAAATCAGCTGTCTTATGTGCTCCACCAATCACAATGTAGGTCTGGTGATAGTGGATTCAAAAAGAGTGACTCAAAAGTACAGTAACATTTAGTTTTTAGCTAGTTGAATCATGACCTTGCACTTGAAAATTGTTCCAAAGGAAAGGATTCCAAAACTCCTCTGTAATATGGTAATAGTCACTTATTAAGGTGACTGTTTGGAGTTAGGCTGATTTTTAAAAAGATTGCAGTTTAAGTTTTATTATTTTATTAGCATATCTCACATATATGAGTCTATTAACATAACTAGAAAAAAATACTAAAACTATGAGAAATAAAGTTTTCATTTACAGTTTTACTAATTATCACAATAAAGTCCATGGAAAGTTTCAGCTCATTCTTATAGACAGACATCAATGTCAATAGTTGCCTTTCAGGAACAGATCTCTATCTTTGTAGTTGATTTCTCAAAAATCAAACAAGGCAAAATTAGAATGTTTGCCACAGTTTACCTGTAAACAGAATCCAGGACTATAAAACTAATTCCTGCTTTAATGACAAAGTTTACATTAAGGATGCATTTATCTTTAGAATAATCACCTGGTCCTATTCATTAAAAAAAATATGATTTAAACCATAGTATTATTGGGATGAAAGAATGACAATATTTAGAGATTAGTGTTTCTATCTAACCTACAGAATATAAATAACGTCCACAATAAGATTTTAGTACAAAGTACGTTTAGAAGGTTTAAGTTTTAGATATGAAATGATACAATATACCATCCAATGCTGCAATTGTAGATGTCTGTCCAATGTATACAATATCCACATAGAAAGACTGTGATTCTGATGCTTTCTGCAAACTAATCCTCTGAAGAGAAAAACTGGTCCCAGTGTATTTGGTTTGTATGAGATCCAGAAGGTCTATACAAGTGTAGGTCCAGCTGAAATATGGTTGTTTAATTAGGTGTATAGATCAGTTACAATGTTCAGTGTAAACAAATACATTATAAAAAGCATTAAAATCTTAAACAGTAAAAGTTTTTTTTTTCCCACAAGAAGACCATAGGCAAGCTTTATTAGCGCAAAAAAACAGCCACAAGGGACAGCAAGCAGAGACTTTACATTGGCAGTGAAAGATTTAATGTTGCATCCAAAAGATAGGTTTTCTTTTATTTGTAACCTTGGCAGTAGACATAGGAATGTAAAATAACATTCTGTAGTGACAGGTAAGTAAACTAAGGAGCATGCACCTTGGTGGAAAGCATATAGAGACAAGACACAAGAATGAAGCAAACCATTTTAGTGGTGCCAGGGACAGAGCAGCAATTTCAATCCAATACTAAGAAGCAAAACTGGAGCTTGATAATACTTCTGGAAGAGCTCAGTGGAGTTGCATTGCCCCCTATAACTAAGGGACAAAAGGTGCTAAAGTTATTTATAGATACAAATGGTTGCAGAGTGCCTTCTAAACGTATAATTTAGATTCAGAGTTTCCATTAAATACTAACTGCATTGGAATCTCATAAATTACATAAGCAATTTGGTTACAGGAGTTTGCAATAAAGAGATAAATACTGCCATTCAAATAACTAAATACAGTTCAACAATAATCTTTGCATCAGCTACCACTGCACTGATTAACTGACTAGTTTGGGCACCTTCTATTCTCATTTTGAAACTTCATGGTTTACAAACTCATCATGGGATCCACCTCTAGTGCATCAAAGCTTAGACTGACATCATTTTAGAAAATTATATGCAGAACTACATTAAGTTAAAGTGCTCCTTAAATTAAAAAAGTATTTTGGGCCTCTAAGTAGACTTCTACTACTAATTATATGATTCCGAAGTCCGAAAAACTACTTAGAAAAAATGGTACACTGAGCAGGACCCTTTATAAGAGAAATGGAGACCACAAATGGTATCAAAACTTAAACAGCACATAGTGCTTTTGTGGCTAGATAATTCCATTTTCCAAAGGAAAACCAGATTTTACTTCTGGGATTTTGAAGCTTGATTTACAGCTACAAACATCACTGGTTTTGGAGGGTTACAGAACAATGCTTGACAAAAAATGGCACTTTTTGACACTAACAATGTACTGAAAATAAACTAATGCTAACACACCTAATTGATCTAAGTAGACTGTCTGACCTACATAAAAGCAGGTCTAGAAATACCAGCTAGGAGCAGGAGAGTTTACGTCGCCTTGATTGGTAATGGTTTTTAATCAGAGAACCACCCTCTTTTAAAAATCATGATATTCTTGTTGAAAGATCTTGTAGCATTTATGGTCAAGGAAGCCCATTAGTTCCATCAAATGTAGGGCATCTTCAGATTATGGCACAGCAGAAAAACTGCAGGCTAAAGGAAGGACCTACTTAGTGATATGATAAGTGATGGTTTGACTAGCATGGAAGAATTGAGATCTGTAAAATCTTCCAAAATCCTGTTGCAATAGAAGAATGAAATGCATACAGGTGGTGGTGATCAAAATTAAAATTGTGATTCCATTGTTCAATTTGTGCATGTAGGGATGTCCCTTCAAGAAGGACTTTCACTTCATAATGATCTATCACGGGATTACCCCTGATTTGAATCAAACTGGGTATGAGGCAGTGGGATATGTTCATTCTGTGCATAGACTTTCCATGTTCCTTGCCTATTAACATGGAGAGGACTGTCTTGACCCCTGGCATTGTTTCTTCCTATGTGATGGCCAACAGAGAGTAGTTGTGGCCTCTTCTGAGTCAACAATTACCCTAGGGAATTGCAGAATTGTTCCCACTCACTTCATTCATTCCAGGAGCTAACTTCGATCCCATTTTATATATTAGATTAAACTGTGCAATGGCCTCAAAAGATCTATTTATGCATGGGGAGGGGGAATCAACACTTTCTCCAATACTCCTCTGTCTCTTTCTGTCTCTGTCTCTGCTTCTCTCTCTTTCTGCCTATCTTCCTCTTCATCTTCTGTGGAAAACAAAGATGGATCAAATGTATAAAACATGTCCAAAGTGCAAACACAGGAGCCATACGCTGTTTGATCAGATGCCACTGGAGGGTGAAATCTGAACTGTCAGGAAAAGGACATTCTTTTAAAGCATTAATTCAGGAAGATTACTTTGCTTTCATTGGCGGTGGGTGGGGAATCAGTTTTGACTCCTTGTTTTAAATTTTTGTTAGAAAACAAAACCCAAGAGTGTCCTGCAACTTTCTCAGAGAGCAGCTTCTTATAGTTTGTGCAAACACTGTCCACTTCATACACAGAGCTCACTCAGCTCTCTGTCCTTTGAAGTCCACTTCAGGTTTACCAAACTTCAGTATCTGATGAACTTTCTGTCTCTGTATGTCAAAAAATTTTCTTTCTTTACATCCTATGGAAGCATGTCTAGATCTTATTAGTGGGATAAAACACAAATAAGTATCTTTTAATGTTTATTCCAACAATCTAAGGAATATTCAGTGGGAGAATTTTCACACGTCCTGAAGAATTCTTTGAAAGGCTCTTCTTAAATATATTCTCTTTGACAAACACCTCTTGGGTATCTACATTTTAACTATGGCTACCTACTTCATGGTTAGAGATTCTGACACCTACATTTAAAATCAGCTCCCAGTTGCCCTCACTTTATCAACTGATCAGAAAATCTGAAGGGCATTAGGGCCATATGGTCAGGATATGATGCCAGAGGGGTATGCATCAAATACAATATTTTATTTTGAAAACTGAAGACTATAACTTCCCTTCTTCCCTTAACAAAAGGTCATTCCACTTCTTCAGGGAGAAAGCCATAAGCACTGGCAAAACTTCCTTTAAAATTTCAGGTTAAAAAGCTGGGCTGGGGGCACAGGAGGGGGAGGTATCTAAGGATACCCGTATCCAGGTCTCACAGTTCCAACAGGCTCTGTGTGTTCCCACCCACCTGTCTGTTCCATCGCCTGTCACTGCTTCTGTCACTGACCCAGTGGGCACATCTTGTTTTCTCCTGATGGAATTCAGGGACTTAGCTCCGAGGGAGCATCTACAGGCCCCAACTCTGGTTGTCTCTCCACTTTCCCCCTTTCCCCCAACTCATGAGGGATCCATCTGAAAAGTTTTTTAAACCTTTAACAAATAAGATTCCCCTTATAGTCCAACATATTTCTATGAGTTTTGGAGTATACACATTTCTAAAGGTATGGAATGAAAGCTGGTCCCTGCATTTTGAAAATAGTGTTGGGATGATCAAGAAAGCAGGAAGCTTGAAATTGCAGAGTTGGAAGTAGTTTCTTCATCCTGAATTTTCATCCAGAAGTGAACTCCCCCATCAACACCACCTTTTCAGGAATTCCCTGGTGGTCTAGTGGTTAGGACTCGTGCTTCCACTGCAGAGAGCACGGGTTTGATCCCTGGTTGGGGAACTAAGATCCCACAAGCCGTGCAGTGCAGCCAGAAAAGAAAAAAACTGCCTTTTCTTTCCATCTAGTTATTCTAATCTCCCTCATCATCTTACCTATTATTTCTCATCTTTGTTTTTTTTTTTTTTTTTTGCACAAAGTGTAAACGGTTTTTTTTAAATTATGTGTAACACAAAGTTATTTAAGTCAATAAATTTTTAAGGAATTTTGTTTTGTTTATGGCTATCATTTGGTTCTATTTCTAACTTTGGATCATTTTCTCTTCCCTTCTGTCTGAATAGTTAAGCCGAGGCACTGACTCTGCCTCACACTTGCTCCATACACGGCAGTTCTGAGTGTTTATAATCCCACTCCTATGATGAGAATAGAATAGTCCTCTCTATATATTACAGAATGACAGCAACTTAAATGTTACGTATTAAAGTACAATGAAAACTATATAGATTGATACAGGATAGAGAAGAGTTTTTTTATGTAGCTATGACAGAAAAAAAACACAAAAGAAACGTATTAGAAATATTTTTGAAGACATGGAAATCGTACCATGGGTATTTTATGACATAAACTTTACATGAAAAAAAACGTTCTAAAATTGTGGAGAGGAAATGTTCTATATCTTTACTGGGGTAATGATTACGTAACTGTATACATCTGTCATGCTTACTGAATTATGCACTTAGAGTAAATTATGACATTATGTAAATTACACTTCAATAAGCATGACTAAAATTTATGAGGAATACTTTTTAAAATAGAAAAGTTGTATGTGTGTGTATGTGTCGTCATTGTTTTATTGTAAATAAAATTTTTGTGTGTATTGTATATGAAAATTCAAAGTCAAGATTGACAGATTTCAGAAGATATAATAATTAATGGAAACCAAAAGTCATTTTGAAGAACTAAATTGCGCTTGAGGTTATGACAATCATAGTCATTAAACAGCTTTCTCTAGACTCATTTAGTTTCTCGCCTTATATTTCTCTATCTGCATTTTTATGTGTCTAACTTTTGGCAACCAAACCAAGTACTTAAGAATATCTTTTCTCCCTTAACTTTGGTATGTTCATCAAAATATTTTATTTTCTTCATTTACACATTCATTTTGTTTTTCAGTGATCAAAGTCTAATGACAATCTTGCGCTAAGGCAGTTTCTTTCTACCTTCCTTCAGTAACTAGAAACATTATTAGATTTAATAATATATAATTTAAATTCTAAAGTTTACCACTGTTTTGTCTTTTAAATGGTCATGGGTGATGATGACACGACCAATTTTTATTTTCATAATCTATAGATTTATTTTTGGCACAACTGTCTCTGTTAGGAAGCTTATGTAGAAGGCAGAAAAAATTGCAGTTAGATCCACGGTGCACACGATTTCTCAAAAACAAACAAACAGAGTTTACCTTCATAGTTTACATACTATAATTTAAAAATTTCAAATTCATAGTGTAACTTACTTGTTTCCATACGCAAAGTTATATGTAAATTGTGTATCAGTGCTTCTAGTAATCTTGCTTGTGTCTTGGTATTGAAATTTTAGACCAATATAATTTGCCAAGAATCCTTTGTATGCTAAACATAACTACACAGAAAATATTAAAAAAAAAATCAGTAACAATATCTTACCATCAAATTGTTTTGTAGCAATTCAAATGAATTCAATCCAATCCAATAAATATCTATTGAGCATTTTTTATACAAAATGTATCAGAACACAGAGGAAGGAATGATTAATTTCAGACAATGAGATGCAGAAGAATTGGGGAAGATTTTATAGAAGAGGAAGGAGTTGATGTGACCTCACAATTAATGATTAATTCTTTTATTGTTTTCTTAGATATGATTTCCTTAAAAATATGGAAATAACTCACTCCCTCTAGTCATGGAGCTATATAAGGATTAAGGCCAGTTCTAACCAAACTCTTCAATGAATTTAAAACTCCATTACACATAGAGAAGACAGAGAAACATTCAGGTAGATTAACTAGGATGTGAATGCAGCTGAACATTTAGAGATGGACGTGTCACCATACAATAGTTATTAAATACTAATTTTAATGGTCCACAACTCCTTAAAAATGCCAGATATATTTAGAACTCAGAAATTTAGAACATGTGTTTCAAGTTGAGAATTTTAAAACAAGAGACAGGGTAAATCTATGATTGCTAGTCTTAGATACCTATCCTAAAACTGCCATCTCCTCTGCTCATGATCTTCCTTCACTTTTCCATGATTGGATGGATACCCAAGATCACTCTATGACGGCTATCTATTTTTGTTTCTTCTTAATTAATGAAGGAATAATGAGGAGATTATATATTTTAAATTGTTTTAGTATTTACATTTGAGTGCAAATAATTTTTTTTCTGAAATTATAAGATAAAGCAGAATACATGTGCACGGTACTACGTATTTTTTAAATTTCTTTTTTTGAGAATCAACAGACGAGGAAATCACAAGCACAGAATTGAAGCATGGTGCCTGTCCAACGTGATGTGACTTCACATGACAAGCAATTTTCCTTGTCTTAAAATTTCATGAAATTTTATTACCAAGGTATTTTACAAATTTAATTAGCATATCATTTTGTTGAGCTTACCTGATTATAAGGAAATAATAAAATGTCTCCATATGGTAGTCTGTTTGGTTTAACATCTGCTGAGTCAAAAAGAACAGCTGGGTTTTTCAGGGAATAACGACCACAGTAAGCATCAGTTTCAGCTGTATTTTGCCCTCTATTAATATGCTCCTACAGAAATAATATTTCAAATGAAAACATGATTTATTGCCCTGCTTTACTCCCCAACATCTTCACCTAAGTCATTCAAATTTCAACTCACATCCCACTGCTTCCCAAACTGCTTTAACTTGGAATGTTTTCTCTCTTCTTTTAAAGTCTAAGGCTCTCATCCTATAACACTCATTTAGATACATATTCATATAATCCCTTGTATCTGTATTTGACTATTTCCCAAGTCCTCTCTTTCCCCTTATATTATGAACTCCTTATGGATATTTATTCACTCCTTCCACAAATGATTTTTTGTGTTCATTCCATGCCACATTTTTGCTTGTTTGTTCATTTGCTTGTTTTTTGTTTAATCTTCAGGGTTCAAATAGTGAAGAACCCTATCCCTACACACAAGAGTCTACCAGTTTGGGACAAAGGAACCAAGGATTATAAAACCAAGGCTGAAAGGAGGCATCTAACTCACATAAAAGCATCAAAAAAGATGACTTGGAGAAGTAACAAATGAATTGCCTTTAAGAATAAACAGGGGTAATTTAAAAGGAAAAGGGAGCCAAGGGCATCAGAGAGACGGTAAAATATGTGCAAAGAAGTGGGGACGTGAGAGAGTGGTGCTGGGAAACTCAAAGAGTCAAGGTAAAGTGTAGCCAAGAATGTGTGTTGTGATGATGATGATGATGGGAGATGAAGTACGAAAGGAGTATAATGGAAACTACTTGTTCAATTGTCTTGGCTGCAAGTACTACATTCAGGATAGGAGAACCCAAATATATGTATATTTATTGAAACAAGTTGAAAACATAACCCATTAAATGATTTTCCCTTTTCTTCACTAATAAATCTGCATAAAGCATGACATGATATATATTTTTACGGACTCACTTATTTCTGGGGTATTGATCTGAATTGAATATCTAGCCTATATATTTCTTATTCCTATGGTATTCACTTGGAAATGGTGAATATCTGGCTTCCTCAAGTCTTCAAAGTAAGAATTAGGAAGTTAAGTATACTTTAAGTTTATTGTACATCAAAGAAAAATCTTTGTATTTCACCAAGAAATAAATAATGACTAGGCACTGTACTAACTGACCAGAAGCAAGAGAAGCAATTACTATATAACGCTCTACTACAAATGGTATTCTCTGAAGCCAATGAGGAAAAAGAATATACTCTGCATCTAAATGAAGACAACAAACAAAAAACCCTATAGATCTCACATTTACCCATCTTGCCTACTTTCTCTTGATTAAGAAAATTCATGTGTGTTTTTACAAATGAGTCATTTTATAATGCAGGAAGATGCTAGAACAGACCTTACCAATAAACGTATGACAAAATTATACTTGCAACTTGACTTTAAATGTTGTAGGAATTAATGCTAATTCAAAAAATGACAAAATTCCAAACATTTATATGATTTCTTATCTGGTCCATTTCACTGTTCATTAAATATTCCATACCAGGTTAAAATCAGTTTCATAATCTCTGAAGTATTTCACAACAAATCCTTCTTCAAAGTTTGCAATTTGTGGTGGACACTTAGCGCTAACCATTTCTTCCACTGCTGCCTGAAACTAAATTAACAATATGAGCTTTAGTAACTTCTTTATGAAGAGTTAGAACATTACTAATTTAACTACTAATTCTACTAATTAATTACAAAAATAATTTCATAATTCCCATGTTAGCCATAATTATGAGGTCATTTCCTAAATAATTTCAAGTTAACGTGATAATTTCAGTATCCAATGACTGTTTCAAGACTTTTATTTTAGAATGACAATAGTTATATCCAACTGGCTGATCTTAGCTTATTTAATTATTACATAAGGCAGGCATATTGGTTTAGTAGTTTTTTAAAGACAGCAATGAGGCAAACCTAAATGAATTAGCACCTAATTAAACAGATTCCAAATGAATAGTTTTCCCAATTAATGCAAAATTAACTGGAAAAAATATATACTCCAATGCCTTGTTTCTCAAAAGAAGAGATACATATACTGTAATCTTTTACTATTATTTAAGAAATAATAATTCTGGATTATATAGGAACTGGCACACGTTCATGAGGTCTATAATTTCCATACCATATTTCTCTGATAAAGCACAGATATTTAGAATTAAGGACTTGAAATAGTGCATGATCTTCAGTCATCAAACAAATATTAACTCAAACTCATTGTACAGGTAGTTGTTGAAATGCAGTAATTCACAAGCAAACATTCCTCATGAGCAGCTGCCCCATATGCAGATACCTGGATCCTGTTGGCACAGATCCAAGAACTCTCCTTTCACTCCCTCTGTCATTGTGATATTTCCTCCCTTCTCCACTCACTATGAGTTGGCTCCAACCCACCATGCCAAGGAGGAGATGTATTGCTACTCCTTAAAATGTGTTTTTATAGAAGGCTGATGCTTAAGTGGCTTTCTGTTTAAAAAACTAACACAGAGCATACTTCAGCTTCTGATGACTGCAGCGTAAGAGGCCTAGAAGTGATCCCATCCCAATTCAGTGTGAATGTGTCCAAACTGGGTTTTCCTTTGGTTTGTTCTGTAATAGCCAGTGTGACATTGTTCCCTTCAAATACTTCATAACTGAGCAGATCGAAGTCTCCTGCAATGAAGTACCAAACAATTTGAAGAAGTTAATTAATTAAATACCAATATATCCATAATAGAAACTCAGATATAACAAAACTGGTTTTATTTGGAATTGTATTATCACAAAAAAAAAGGATGAATGGAGAAGATGCAGATCCTTGAATCTGAGATTTAGCCATAGTAGAAACAGCAAAACAGCAGTGCTATATATTTAAGGTTCTGTTTTTGTAGCGTAAAAGGAAGTTTTGTAAGATAAACAAAAGTTGGCATTGGGATCATGAGGTAAAAATCAATGGGCAATAAAATATTCCAAAAATTCTTTAAGTTTTGTTCCAGTACCATCATCTTAGTATAAAGGGCTAGCCTGGGAAATTGCTATTTTCTTTAGTTACAAATAGAGTACAAAGGTGAATTCCAGGAAATAGCCCCATGCCTGTGAACCTTGTTTATACAGTCTCACTGAGAGAAATAAGGCCTTGTCCTCACATGTCTCTCTTCTTTGGGAGGATGCTTTAACAGTGGAATCCTACTGACTCTCTCTGTTGGGTAAAGTCCTAGAATTTGCCCAGTTATGATTTTGCTACCATATTTCTTAAGATTTCTGCTGAAGTCTTAAAATTTCTCTCTGATCTAAAAATATGTTTCTGCGAGAACAAAGATAACCATATCTTCATTTAGATAGCATTTTGACAATCTAACCTTTGGGAAATTTTTAGAACTTCAATTCATGTTAAACAAAATTCTTTACTCTCTGCTCAACAATCAAATTAACAACTTCATAAAATGAGACATAAACATTGAAGTAACACTTTACTTATATGAATTGGAAAATAGTGACTGTGCAAAGAAAGCAAACACATATTCAGGGACCTATTTCATGAGCTAAATATCCCAAATACCCAAATTGGTTGCTAAACTTGGCTTTAAGACTTGAAAATGTGACACTTGAAATTGTAAGACTTGAGGGCTTCCCTGGTGGTGCAGTGGTTAAGAATCCGCCTGCCAACGCAGGGGACATGGGTTCGAGCCCTGGTCCGGGAAGATCCCACATGCTGCAGAGCAACTGAGGCAATGTGCCACCTACTGAGCCTGCGCTCTGGAGCCCGCGAGCCACAACTGCTGAAGCCCGTGCACCTGGAGCCCGTGCTCTGCAACAGGAGAAGCCACCGCGATGAGAAGCTCATGCACCGCAATGAAGAGTAGCCCCCGCTCACCGCAACTAGAGAAAGCCCGCGCACAGCAACAAAGACCCAACGCAGCCAAAAATAAACAAATTAAATAAATAAATTTTTAAAAAAACTATAAAACTTGCAGAAGAAAAATAGGAAAAAATTAAAAGAAAAAAATTGTAAGACTTGAAAATGTAATAAGTTAATAGCCATTACTTGAAAAGGATAAAGAGGTCAAATAATTTTGGAAAATGCTGTATTAAACACAGGTGCACTGCTTTTTTTGTTTTGTTTTTGTTTTTATTGTTGTTTTTGTTTGTTGCTCATTGCCGGAGTCCTTGGGGATTTTAATATTCTATAATGAGCTCTATCAACCTTCAAGGAGAAGCTGTGGTATACAGTGTTTCCCACGGGGATTTGACCAGAGAATCCTTTTATCAAACAAGATCTAGTCAGACTAGTGTCTCCTAAGAAATACTGATTCACTTAAATTTCATTTCCAGAATTAATATCTTCACTTATTTTTGCTAAATGTAAAGTAGGCTATTATACTGATAGTGTATTTGTAGTATATAGAGTGTATATCTCATGCATTGGAGTTGTACACTCCTTGAAGTACAACTAAAATTTAAATTACAACAGAAAAAAATTAACCATTTATTTCTGTTTCTCCTGAAGGTGATCAAGGCTATGAATCCATTTACTTTCCTCTGTCATTTTATGGAGCTTTTACCTTTTTCAGTGGAGTTGCGCAGGATACAAACTTGTTTCCTAGAAAAAACTTTACAGAATTGCAAAATGAAATACATGCTTACCTCTAGTTGATATAAAGGTTACCATGTAAACATAGCTCTGAGGATTTTGTGTTCTTATTACTTGAACTGCATCCGGTTTTATAGACCAGAGGTCATTCAAGGCTGATTGCAATATGAAGTCAGAAGCATCAGCAGGTAGCCAGACTTTTCGATGAATTAACAAAAAATTAAAGTCAAATGATTAGGGGTTTTAATAAAAAAAAAAAAAGAGTTGAAATCTCTGCACTATCACAGCCAGCACTGATGTCCCATATTTGGATTCTTTAAAGTACCTATAGTCTGTACCATCAGTTATCACTTAATGAAATTACATTCTGAAATTGATTCAAGTTCAATAATATTGACTATTAATTGGATTGTGATCTATTGAGGATAGGGCTCATATTTTACTGTTTTAATATTCCCATAGTAATAAGCATTGTATTTGGCAAATAGCAAGCACTCATCCATATTTACTCATTGAAACAATTAACAGAAATAGCAAAATTATTTTTTCAGGGTTTTTTATAAAATACAGAAATGCAATATCTTCATTACAGATAAATTAGTGTCTCATAGGTCTTTGAGAAAATGAAATGTATATCTCTATAATGGTGAACTTAATTCCTATTAACTTACACCTGTGAGTCACAGATACATAAATTCCTTATGTGTGTTTAGATATGCATTTATCATGATCCTTATAGAAGAAAATAATAGTATATATCTGAAAGCTGTTTTTACTGATGCCATTTTCTATTCCAGTCTGAAGAGTTTTCTTCATAATATATTTTTTTGCTTCTTTGTCTAACATACTATTAAAACTATATTTTCCAGACAGTAGAATTTGACTAGAGCAAACACCTTTTTATAATTTTGTCTATATATGAAGAGTAATAAAATCTCCCTTATTATTTACAACTTACCAGTTTTTTCCATGTTATAGATTAATCTATATTGGTAAAATGAACATAAATTAGCTTCCACACATGGGCCGGTTACCATGATCTTCTGCACTTCATTGGTTGCATTAGTTGTTTCCCAGTTTTCCAATGTTATAACCTATTTCCCAATTTAAAAAAGCATATATTTACTATATGGAAAAATACATTTTAAAGGCATCATAAGTCAGCTATTCAATGCCTCTACATTGCCCTATCTTATTGCAAATGATAAACTATTTTAATGTGTAAGTCATCAAACAACAGACTCTTTGGTTTATAATTACAGATATTCCAAGGCACAATTCAGTAATTTTCCATGACTGTTTTCCCCCAAAACAGTATCTTACCTAGTAAAATTAATAACCAAATAGAGCTCCTATCTTTGAGCATTTACTTTCTACAAAGTGAATCTATAATCATAGCAAACCTGTACTTCCTGGACAATTGTCGACTGGGATTTGATCACTTGTTCTTCATTCACTGCATCTTCCGTTTGTTGTTCAGTATAGACATTTCTATACTGGTACAGTCCAACATCCACAAAAGCACTTAGTCTGTACTCCTGCAGTAAGATTTCAATGTAATATCTGGAAAATAGTGTAACTCAAGAATGTAACTTTTTCTCCAGAGCACTTGTAATGATTTTTCTTTCACTGAATAAAATTTCAATACGATATAAAACACCTGCTTGTTAAATGATTTATATTGTAGTATCCCTGATTTTAGCTATTAAAATATTGTTTCATAGCAGTTTGCTAAAAGAAAATGAATTATGTAAGATATCTGCATTAGAGATAATGAGAACGATGAATTCATTCAGTTTTGTCAATAAATATTTATTGAAAAAGATACTATCCCCTATCTTCAAGGATCTTAAAACAAAATTACATTGTAGGTTATAACATAAACTTCCTGGCACAAAACAGAGGACACACAGAGTTTAAATACTTTAACGTGTGTAAGAAAATGTCAGGCAGACTTAGACATACCATATATTTTGTATCTGAGTGGTTGTATGTGTCACCGATGAAAGTTCTTACTCTAAGTTCCTTAAATATTGTCTCCACTTGTAACTTGGGAAACAACACACTGCCGCAGGAAACTTTTACTGATTAGATTGATGATGGCCCTCTAATAAGCTGGATGAGATTCACACCTTAAATTTGGAATTCTTGATTCCTGAGGCCCCGTGCCCATCATCCAAATGCCTATCCAGGATAAGGTGTTCACTAATCAGCTGTTACAGGTGAGTGAAAAGCTACTGCTTCCCTACCTAAATCTCTGTCAGTGTAACCACTGCTCCCATCGTTGGAGAGGCCAGCTAGGAGTTCCTTTAAATTGCCTCACATCATTCAACAGATACTCTTGTAAATGGAGAATAAGTATCCACAGTTCATGTAAGACTGTGAATGAGGGGTATTTATTACCTCCCATCTGGCAAGGATGCTGGGGCTCTGGGTCATTTCCCCCATAGAACTGATACTGGAGGATTACATCAGGCTTTTGGCTGCCTTGAGAACCTGTTGGCCAGCTCTGTCAAATCAAGGTGGGCAATACTAATTAGGGGGCAGGATTCGGAGAAGAACCATTAAATTCTGTATCCTTACTGGCAGCTTAAAAATATTTTAAGGCACTTTCTATGTGCTAGACACTAAACTGAGCACTTCACAGACATTATTATATTTAATATTCACAAAATCCTGTAAAATATGTATTATTATTCTGTTTGATCATATGAATAACAGAGACTAAGAGAACTTTAAAGATTGAAAAATTATTTAAAAGTTAGTCACTGAGGTAGGATTCAAAGTAGAAAGTGGGTGACCAAAGCGATATGCACTTAGACATAAGGCTATATTATTTGAGTAAAATGAACTGGCAAGACAAGCTACCTTTGGAAAGGTCCCAGGGACCACTGTGCAGTAAACCAGCATGAGTGGCCTCAATTTCAGAATACACAACCATCATTATAAGTGCCAGTGTAAATTTCAAGCTAGTTTGCAGAAGCACAGATACCAGGGGCCAGATGTATTACAAGTCACCTTCATGCAAGCTCTGTGCTCTTGCCAAGCAGGTAAATTGGACTCATTTTCCAAAGTCAAGGCAAAGCCTGAAGGTGTATTGACACTTAATAGCAATAGGAATTAACGAGGTACTCCATTTACTCTGAATTGGCCCAGTGAACTTGGTTAAAAAAGAAAATGCTTAAGTTTAGGAAGAAGTGATAGTAGAAGGAGGCGGAGAAAAAGAATGGAAAGCTTATTATTCCTAAGACTTTAGTGAGAACACTTAGTGTGATTTCTCTCAGGTACCATTGATCCCAACCCTCTCTGTCCAGCTCCATCACATCTTCATGGTGCTGCCTATGAGCATAATCTAATCGATATCTGGAAAGGTGACATGGTAAGTGGAAAAAAAAAAAAAAAACAACTCCTCCCATCAAGAAGTGAAGTGCATTTCTTCACCCACTGAATCTAAGTTTGGCCATTTGCTTTGGCCAATTGGATATTAGCAAATATGAAACAAGCAGAATTTCAAAAGTACCTGTGCATTAGGAATTGCCCTCTTAACTGCTGGGACACTGTGACAAGCCTGGGCTAGCCTCCTTGAAGATGAGAGACCATGTGGAGTGAGACATCCCAGATATCTCAGTTCCCATCAGGACAGCTGAGGCTCCTGATATGTGAATGAGGCCATCCTGGACCATTAATCACCAACTAAATAGTCAGGATCAAAAGAACTACCCAGCTAATCACAAAACTGGGTTGCTTTAAGCTACTAAGTTTGGGGGAATGGTTTCTTACGCAGCAAAACCTAACAGATACAAATGGTAAATGGAAGAAAATTTCAATGAAACTTTTGATGTTCTCCATGTAACTTAGCTATTTTGCATATATCATCTTTTACCTCCCTGTTTTCTAGGAATCCTGAATTGACTTTTCGAATGGAATTATTAGCTATTTGAATAATATCCTCATTTTCTCCCTGGAATTGACCTTTTAGCACTAAACAAGTAATCCTTAAGGGCAGGGAATATATTTTAATATCCTTTGTATTAAATTTCTAGTACCTGGTCCAGGGTCTGGAATAAATCAAGAGAATATTAAATATACATTAATTATGGTACAAATCCATGTGGTTTTCGTGATTTTCCTCTAGCAATAGAGAAAATAGAAGAAGAGAAATTAGACAGCTGGATTGACTGAAAGGTCCTAATAAGAAACTAAAGCAGGATTAAGTAAATTTCACAAAATTGTAATTTCTGCAACAGGAATAATTTAGATTTCAAATTTTCCTGGTTAGCTGAATGCCAGTATGCTTGAAAATATAGAAACAAAACTTAACAAATTATAGAGAATGACCAATTATAAATTAAACCAATAAACTAGTATCACTTCTACCAATAAAACAAATTGAAAATATTTTTATATATAAAATTATAGTTTTTAAATATTACACAATAATTTAAAGAAAAGAAAAAAACCTTACTCTTTTCCTTTTTGAAGATGAATGTCATCTGATCTTTGTGTTGGGCTGGAAAAATAACTGTTGGCATTGGAAGAATGATAGGCAATCCTCACCTTATCCCAAAAAGACAGAGAGAGACAGAGAGAGAGAGAGAGGGAGAAAAGAACTTATTAATAAGCCTTTTCAGCATTTATTTATCATTTATTTTTTCTGTCAGTCTTAGATCTTTTATGAACAGAAAAATATGAAAATATTTCACATTTTTCTTCTAATATCTGTTTTTCATGATGA
This sequence comes from Balaenoptera ricei, assembly GCF_028023285.1. Classification (NCBI taxonomy): domain Eukaryota; kingdom Metazoa; phylum Chordata; class Mammalia; order Artiodactyla; family Balaenopteridae; genus Balaenoptera; species Balaenoptera ricei. The sequence goes on from NC_082655.1 coordinate 28,325,488, forward strand.
AGTGGATTTTAAAAAATTATCAAAGCTCACTTCACCCCTTCCACCTTTAACTAACATCAACTCCACTATTCCATGAACACACATAGAACATAGCTTTTCCACAATTAGAATTGCAAATGGGAAATTTAAAGATCCATACAGGGAGAAGGTTGTTATTGTCAACTAAAATATTCTTTCGTTCTGCCGAGAACTTTGAGGGACTTAATCCAAATGAGATCATTAAAAGGAGGTCTGAGAGATGCCAAAGATTACTAATTGGGTCTGCATACTAGATAGAGAAGACTTTGGGCTTCCCATTAGAAATGACTATATTGTCTTTAAAGGAAACATGCTGAAACACTATGGTAAAATTGGAATTCATGTGTTATAGGCAGGAATTTAAACTTGTTCATCCAGTTTGGGAGACAACCTTGCCATATATATAATGATTCATAAAATGTTCTTATGATTTGATTCATTAGTTTCACATTTGTGAAACTGTCCTAAAGAAATAACATAAAATACAGAATAATTTAATGAACACAAATGTTCAATTGAGTATGATTTGTGGTCATAAAAAATCAGAAGTAAGTTAAAAACTTATCAGTATGGGGAAAGGTAGTAAACTCATGCAATAGCATACTATTCAGTCATCAAAAATGGTGTTATATAAATTATTTAATAATATGTGAAAATACTAATACATGACAAAAATGATTATATTGGATGTATGATCCTATTTATGTAAGAAACAAAATACAAACAAAAGGAGATAATAGACTTTAATCTCATGACCAAGTAATAGTGAAACAGATCTAGCAGGATAGTGAAATACTTGTACTCGTCTCCAAATTTCCTATGTGTGACTATAATTCTTTCATAATAAAAATAATCTTCAATTTTAAAGGAAACGTACGTTTGTTTTTTTTTTTGTTAGAGAAAATTTAGGTACGGTAAAGCATTTTCTTTTAGGCAATGGGTTTTCTAACAACTTTATGGTTCATACCACATGTGTTAAAACAGCCAAGAACCCACGACATAAATTCGTAAATATATTCATTGGTTTTGGTGTAGAATAAATGGGATATGTATAAAGGTTATCATATTGTTTCTATAATATCAAGTAGTATTCTGTGGCTTCCCTACCTTATCTTCGGGAAGTCCCGTCTGGCTGAAATAAATAGCATAACGGTCATCACCTTTGATGTAGAATCTATAAACATCAGAATCTGGAGCCACCAAAAATCCACTGAAGCGTGCAACAAATGTATCTTGTTCCATAGGCCAAAGATAGGAAGCTGAATCTACCCAACTGGCACCCATGTACCCTGGAGTTTTTTCATTGTATTCGAGTATCTCTTCAAGATGTACTGGACGGCTACTATTCCATACCTCAAGCTTTAGGCCTCTCCCACCTGAACATAACAAAATAAAAGAAGGCTTTCATCAGAATTTTCATGCGGTATCTCAATGTCTTTTACTTGGGTAGTGATTATAGGTATTCTATTTCTATTCACATTTTTACAGCATGTGTGTAAACAAAACAATTACACATATCTCTACATGTATCTGCACCCAGAGGATAGACCGCTGTTAAGACAGTCTGCAATTTATTATTTCACATATCTGTCCCTCAGATTCTACATATGTAAAATGAGAGTAATATTATGATTGGCATGGCTGCTATGGGGATTAGCTATCATATATATATAAAATACCTGGTACTTAGTGAATGCTTTACATAAGATAGTAATAATATAATAATTATTATTTTTGATATGACTGATGTTGCTTTATATAGTCAAGACTCAAAACTTCAAGATTCAGACCATTTGATTATAAAATCTTCACCTTGATTATTCTCTCTAATAAAAGTTACTCAATTAATGGCTCAATGAACAGACACTGTTGGCCTTAAGATTTCCGTCAGTATTTGTTTTTCTTCTTTTTAACATAACTTTTGCTCTAGGATTTCTCCTTCTTCTTGGACAGAATCAGAGAGAGAACATTCTCATTAAAGTGAACTTACACTTGCCAGTGTAATTTTTTCCTAATCATAATGAGCCGTCTCACTTTTTATTTTTCTTCTTTAAAATACAACAACAATCAATCAGGCTCAGGCCTTGGTTCAGCAGCCTTAGGCTTGTCTGGAGTGCCTGAATCTGGAAAATAATGGCTACTACTCTTCCTCTGAGTCTGGTGAGAGAAAAGCTTGAGCACTTCAACCTTTTATAGCAGCAGCATGCTCTGGTATATACAACTTTCTTTAAAGTAATCAATTATAAATATCAAAATTCTCCTCTTAAACTGGTCATTTTTTAAATATCATTCAAAACAAGGACATTTAAGAGGTTAATAAAATGAATTTATTTGGCTTCAAATACCAATCAATGACACAATTATAAACTGATTTCACTGAGTGCACAGGATGAGATACAGAATCCACGCACACACATACACAGCATCACGGTGGTCTAGTTGCAGATATCAAGGCCATCAGGCGCACTTTCACTGGTCACAGGCGAAAATCTGAAAAGAATTTTGTGTTCCATTTCTCTCATCCCTGTGATCATGCCTAAATCATTCTAGACAAATAAGGATTTAACCCCTGCCATTTATTTTTTAACCAGGAATAAAGCATTTTAAAATTTTCCATGTAGTCTGTACCAAAATTTAGTAATAATCATTTGATCTGAAATAAAGGCACCCTCATACTCTATCAATAGAGTTTTCACAGGGTATCTGAGTAATTTAGGCCAGGTTTACCTCCACTGGTACAGCCTTGATGCAGCTATATTAATAGAAAAATTTCCTAATCCAGAAAGTATAAAGAAATTTATTATAATTCTCACTACAAATTCTAAAAAATTCAAATAATATTTTTCGTTACCATGTTACGGGCTGAATGTTTGGGTCCCCTCAAAACTCAGATGTTGAAACCTAATGCCCAACGTGATGGTATTAGGAGGTAGGGCCTAATGAATAGGATAAGTGCCCTTATGAAAGAGCCCCCACAGAGGTCTCTTCTCCCTAGCCCTGAGAAGGCCTCATCCATGAGAAAGCAGGTCCTCACCACATCCCCAATGTGCCAGTGCTCTGACCTTTGACTCCTATCCTCCAGAACTGTGAGAAATCAATGTTGTTTATAAGCTACCCAGTCTATGCTATTCTGTTATAACAGCCTAAACGGACTAAGACACTAAAGATATCTATCAATAATATTCCTCTTATGCAAATATAGAAATGGTCCTTCTCCCTTTTGTTGACTTACCTGGATATATAGTTCTGAGAATATCAGGTTTAGGGGGTGTCTTGCAACATATGCTATTTTCTGTGACATTCAAAATATCACAGGCTTGACCTACAGAGAAGCAAGGACAGAACTATTACTACAGAGCTTCAGAATGCAAATCACATCAGCCTATCTTGGAGTGTTTTTTCAATCAAAGCTAAGTTGCAAAAGCAAGAGGCAAAGTTGAAGGGTCTTAATTTCCTTTACATATTCTCTATGAAAGCTTTAGCATTCATCAACTGTCATACTTCCACAAGGCTATATTTTGCTGGCAAAATCTCACAAGTCTGAGTTAGAATATTTCATAATTTCTGAGAAACAAAATACAAAATTTGATAAAATGATGTCACTGTAAGATATTTTATCTGGGTCCAAAGCAAAGCCTTATGTTTTGTTCCTTGGAGAAAGTTTCTGAATAAATCAATGATGTTCAGAATTTACAAAAGTAGATGATCCCGGTCCTCTTAGGTTAATGGTGGTTTTGTCCAACTTTTTCAAATGAAAACAAAAGGAATAATAACTTGTAAGTGGTATTTTCACAGACAGATGGAAACCAAAACAGACAAGATTCTAAATAAGAGTTGTTATACATAAACACAATTAGACTTCAGTAAGAGTGTACGTTTTAGACCCCCATGTATTCCTCACAATGCCTCATGTAAGGTCAGCCCTCATTAACTATTTACTGAAATGGAAATAACCCATGAACAGTGAAGCAAGGGAAATGGAGGAAAGCATTTTTGCCACATTTTGTTTGGTGGCCTGGAAAATGTATACTTCAACACAACCTTTCACTGTTTTGAATGCTTTGTGAATGCAAGATCATTGAACTAGAAAACAGTACATTTTAACAGTATATTAAACTAACTTAACCCATTCTGTTCGGAGCAAAGGAAAGATACAAAAACCAATCATTATTTTCAAGAAATTATTGAGGATTCAAAAGCTCAAATCTGGCTGTAACATTAATGGCAATGAAATATGATAAAAAAAATTTAACATGTTATCTTCGCATATCAGCTGTATCATAATGTCAGATCGTAAAACATATTATATATATTAAAAATATTTTATGTCCCTGCTTCTAATATTTAAAATATAGTATCTGATCAGAATAACATATTATATGAAAGTTTAAAATCTTTTGGCCTATGCAGGTGGCCAGCGAGGATTCATGGGGACAGGAAAGACATTATATGAATGTTACACGAGGTTGCGTTATATGAATTTCTTTTCTTGAAATCACATTTTGGCTGGCTCATTAGCAGATTCCTTAAAAGTAGAAAGTACCTAAGCAGTGGGCTCTATCAGAAAAATTACGTGCCAGATGCATGGGCAGATATCCTGTCCCCTGTGCATCAAGGTAGGTAAGGTCATTATAACTGAGTGGGAAGATCCCATTACATTCATCCCCAACTTCCTATTTGAGCTGCCTAGCACCCTACCTCTGAACAGATCTGGACCAGACATATAAAAGTGATGCATAACCAGAGAATCAAACCTGATGTGCAGCTGTGAACATATAACACATTAATTGATGCTCTTTCTAAGGCCAATATCATCTGTAATTACTGATGTCCAGATAAGGCACCGTATATGACAAGGGGATGAGGAGAGTATCCCTAAATACCACTTTAAATTTTCCCATAATTACGTAACCCATTAAGAAATAATAACAGTTCAAAAAGGTAATTTAAGAGTCTATTAAATAGAGCGTACGTGTGTCACTAAGTGTGGTGAGGAATTTGTTGATGGCAGCCATGATGCTGCCAGGCAGTGCCCTTCGGTGCTGACCTCAAAGCCCAAATCCTGGTCATATAAGGCTGCAAGGAGTGGTCCTCACTGGAGAAGTGCAGTGGGAAAAGCATCAAGCCCCCAGAACCAAATGCCCATCTGAAAATACACAGCTTTTAAATTAATTAAGAAAAGACTGTCATTCTTCTTAGAAATTATTAAAGAAAAGGAAGGATTCGTTCTTTCATTAAAAATCATGAAAAATACCTCCAACGAAAACTCTGACTGGGAAATCTGTCTGATCAAAGAACCGTCCACTTATTGTTAGCATGGTGCCGCCTTGAATGCTTCCTTGTGAAGGTGAAATCGTAGTGACCTCTGGGAGGGGGAGGGGAAGGACAAGAAATACAATGTCATGAATACTGCACATAAACACAAATGTTTGATTTTTACCAATTTTCCAAATTACCTAGCCATAGTACATAACACAGTGAAGGTACTGGATTACCAAATGAAAGTATCAGGTGTTTCATTATTTTGTCTCTGATGCAGTCCTGCAAAGAGGACTATAAACATGGCTTTCACAGAGACCTACATCTTCTGGGGACCAGGCGTTAGTGGTAACTAGTACTGAAGAGACACTGGTAACAGAAGGATCCAGAGAACAAGGAAAACGTGGGCTGAACATAGATGTTTGGTTCCAAAAGAAAACAGGAAGGCATAGAGAACAGCCTCTTCTCTATGCTCTTGAAGAATGAATCTTCCTTATATTTATGGGCCAACATCTTATATTTATATTTTTTTCATAGACTAATATATTAACTATGATTGGAATTCTTGTGGCTTTATATATAAAAGTCTTAGGTATATTGGTAAAATAGCCCAGTGCATGACACATGGTAGAGTCTTATTAAAATTTATCCTTATTAGTTCAATCTATCAAAGTTCTATGTATTTTTACATAGGAGTTTCACATTAAATAAGTTTCTAGAAAAAGCCAGGATAGATCATATTTGATTGATTCCAAGATATACATTTTTTTCACATTTGAACATCTTTGAAATCTGAATCATCCCAGACCTGGAAGGAAGTACAATTCTTCCAGAAGGGTTTGTGTTTGCTTCTGACACTCTCCTAGAGGCACTACAAACCTGAGACCTCTTTAAATTAAAATAAATTATGATCAGCTTGAGGATTCTTTTGGACCACACTGAGAGCATAAGTCTCAGAGAGTGCTGGTTTGTGGTTTAAATTGACAGCAGAGATTTTTTTTTTCCTCCCTTGATCAACAGCCCAAGTTGAGATGCACAAGTTTCCCTGCTGTCTCTTTTAGTGTGATAAGTGTATTTCTCAATCAACCTTACACCAGAAATGTAGTTTTCGGGATCGTAGCTTAATGTCAGGACTTCCTACTTCACTCCTCATCTTAGGTGTGTTTCCTTTCTTAGAATTACGTAACATAATGTAGTACACTTTACAGTCACTGTTGTATTTGATTTGATGAAATAAATCTCTTCTCCCGCCCCCCACCCCACACACAGAAAGGTCACATACCTGCATATGTTTGAAACATTGAAATTTTATTGAGAGAAGAAACAAAATATGCCATTTTTTGTGGTAAACTCCTGTTTAAAAAAAGTAAAAATTCTTGCTTTAAAAATGACCTTTATTTTAGGAAACTGTTTCTTTTTTTTTTTTTTTTTTACTTTAGTGATAGAAATCATATCATAATTTACAAAGGAGCAGGAAAGAACTTTTCAGGAGGATAAAAATGTTCTACATCCTGATTTAGTTATTGATTACACAAATATACAAATACATGAAGATACATTTGTCAGAACTCACTGAACTGCACACTTAAAATACGTACATTTTATTATATGCAAATTATACTTCAGTAAAGTAAGAATTTATATTAACATAAAAAATAAACAGACGGGAGGATTGCCCTTCATAAAAGCTGGGCTCTACTGATGACCACCCCAGGGCACTCTATGCTCTTATAACCCATTTACTGTCAGAATAACTAACATTATTGAAGACTTATCAGGTATGCTAAGATTTTTAAGCTTTTAAGCTAAGATTTTTTAAGCTTTTAATTTATTATGCTATTAAATTTTTAATTTTATATCCCATGAGGTAGGTAAAACTCAGAGAATTTTTATCTTAGTCAAGATCACAAAGACAGTAAGTAGCAGAAACAGAATTTGAACCCAGGCAGTTTGAGTCCAGAGCCCTGGGTACTACACAGTTCTCCTCTCTTGCCACTAACTTACATGAGAATACAGATGGATGAGAGCAAGTTCACAACAGTCCACCAGAGTTAAGCCACCCTTAATAAACACAGAACCTATTCATATTTTTGACAGATACATACTTGCACTTCCATAGTCTAGAGGGTTAGGAAAGGAAGAAATCTGATCCTAAAATTAAATGCTGTTCTCTTAATTACCTCAATTAAATTCATAATTAGAAAAGTTAAGAAATTCTAATATTAAGACCCTAAACCCATTCATCATAATTATAACACAATGAACTGGAATCTAAAAGGATAATGCAAATCTTGTGGTGGAGACCAAGAGTTAACTCCCTATAAGTCTAACACAGGCATTATAAAGTGCATTTGCAAAGCTAAAGAGTCCCTGAAAATATTTTATGCTAAATTAGTTATTTAAGAAGTTCATACTAGATTTTATATTTTTATGTTATAAGCTTTTCAGTTGATTTCTCAAAGATCTGAAATGATGCCAGTTCCGACAATGTTGTCTGTGGTCAGATCCTGCATCTGAAAAATTAACTCTGCTTTTTAAGTTGGTGGGAAAATTGCCTCCTGAAATAAAATTTGAATGTAATTTATTTGGTATGACACTGAGGTGATTTTCACTAATTCATTGATAATGACTAGGCATTTCTCAATTAAGCGAGCCTCATCTAAACCTTATCAGTTTGGAACAGCTGTTGTTTGAACTTGGGGTAATAGAAGAGAGAAGGTTGGTTATTAAAAGAAATACAGAATGCACACAACATTGTAAATCAACTAAACTTCAAAAAAAAAAAAATGAAATACAGAATGGGTGCCACAATAGTGTCTAATTGGTTCATCTGATATTCAGGAATGCTCCTGAAATTTGTAAAATATGGATTTTATAACTTATAAAATGACAACTTTTTTAAAATGCCATGTAATCTTAAAACTAGGCTCTTAAGTAGTAAACGTCATATTTTTAACAGTTATCTTAAATTCATAAGATTGTTTTATATAGAAACACAATTTCTTAAATTCTGAGACACTAATACAAAAGGAAATCCATTGGCTTAAAAAAGAAAAAAATGATTGTAAGTCAAGATCACAGAATTAACAATTTTATGCAATACTTTTGCCTATATATGTGCAAATTTTCTGACTTTTTAAAATTGAAAATTGGGGGCATGTTAATGCCACATATTGACTTACGTATACTTATTAATCACATTCAAGCTTGATCACTCAAACGTTCTATTTTTGGGTAATTATTTCTCTGAGAGACATATGATGGATTTGGCAATTAGTACCTTTCATACAGACTCAGGACTAAGAATTCACTTTTCTCACCTTAGGAAGAATGACATTGAGAGCATAAAAGAACCATATATAGTTCATGAAATAATTTAAAACTGAGTAATTGTTGCTTCTGACATATTTTTCTAGTATTTTCAATAAAATCCTATTGTCTTATCTTATCAAATTATATGTAAGTAGGCCATGTCTTTGCAGCAAATCACAGTTAAGTCATGGGACTGTGTCATTTGCCCCTTGTAAATCATAAAGGTAAACCTTAGCACCGTTTATATATCATCCACCCTGGCTTATCTTGAATTATAATATTCTTCATGGTTTTAGTGCACTATATATTATTCTAAAATGAAGTGTCCAGAGGGAATTCTCTGGCGGTACAGTGGTTAGGACTTGGTGCTTTCACTGCCAGGGCCTGGGGTCGATCCCTGGTTGGGGAACTGAGATCCTGCAAGCTGCGTGGCACAGCCCCCAAAAAATAATAATAAATTTTTTTTTTTAAAAGAAAATACAGTCCCTGTGCTTTGGGGACCCACAATTTAAAAAAAAAGTGTCCAGCCTAGGTTTATAACTTGGTAATAAACATATTGCCTCTAGGTGTCTAGAACTAGCTCATGTCTAAATACAGTGATAATGGATTTGGTTTCACCAACTCAACTGCATTTCCATACATGCATGGACCAAATCTCACCCTTCTCTTGCAGTCTGTAAACAATGAACAGGAATAACATCTACTCTGATTACAATATTGCCACTCTTTCTAAACTTCTAAGCACTGAGTCTCTCTTCAGAGACAAAAAAAAATCAATAGACCTATTTTATCATTGGTCTACTACTGATACATTAGTACTGGATGGCTAAATCTTGTGCCTTATTTGGATTTCTATCAACCAGCTCATTTTCCCAGGCACATCATGGTCCTGCCCATAAAAGGCCATTAGCATGCTATAGCTAGTGGGACAGCCAACAAATGCCACCCCCCCACATTTGCAAATGCTCCAGGAGTGGGGTGATGCCACCATGTCAGAGAATCCTGAGTCAGGATGTTAAATACTGATGAGATGTGTTTCTGTGACTGAAACCTTCCATCAGTCATGGCAGAGCACTGGAGTAAAAGGCTTAGGCCCTGGAGTCAGACTGCATGGGTTCACATTCTAGCTCGGCTTCCTACCGGCTGAATATCCTTGGGCAAATTATTTAATGTTCCTAAGCCTCATTTTCCCAGTGTGCAATACGGGGTGGATGATAACATTCAATTTATAGGTTCTTTGGGAGTATTAAACTAGATAATATATGTAAAGTGCTTAACACCATGCCTGCTACTAAATGTTCATTATTATTATCTATAATATGACATTTGCAGCATGTGTTGAGACTTGCATATTCTGATATTTCTGTAAACGTGTGATGGTCTTTCTGACTGAAATTAGGATGTAGGATATCTGGAAATAAGTTCTAGTTTTACTAAAAATCATAAATATAACTTATTAACATTGATGTTAAAGTGAACAATTAAAAGCTATAACTACCATCTTTCACAACTCTATTTGTCCTGATACTTTAAGAGAAAACCATTATCAGGTAATATTAACCATGAGGTTTTATTTATCCTTACATTAGTTCAAATCAAAATTTAATTACTTAGCTATCAAAACAATTTTAATTAAATAAGAAGGACTACAAAACATAAAATAACACTTTATAAAATCACAATCAAAGATTTTTTTATTTATTGTTTTAGGTAATGCTAGATTTCCCAACAATTGGAAGGCCATGTCTGAGGCACAAATTATGAGTGAACAGGAGTTATAGATCCCTTAAATGTTAATTTGGGGGAAGAAAGTGATTAATTTTTTAATCTAGGGATCTATATAGCACAAAGTAAATATACACTTTTATTTTATTTACCCAGTTGAATTAATTATGAAAATTATTATTTACAAAATGACCTACCTTCCATAATCACTATCCAAGATGAAGCTGACATTGTGATGACCTGGAATTAATTAAAATACGCAATCAATTAAATTCTCAATCACAGGAGAACAGTAACTACGTATTATAAAGCTGATTTAAAACAAAGAAAAGAAATATAAAATTAACACTGTAATTATGCAACCATCTACTAATCCTCAAAGAAATGAAAACTGAAATATCTTAAAGTACCTAGTACTTTAAGATATACAAAATAATATGTCTCAAGGTTATAACCAGGAAAACCTGACAAAATATAATAATGAATGAAGAAGAAGAAAAGAATATATATGTAACCATATTGCCCTCAATTTTCTTTCATTCATTTAACAGCTATTTAATTGGGTCAGACACTCAGCTACGGGTTAAGAGATGCAGGGTGAGCACACCGTTTGCTCTTCTCAAAGAGCACACTGCCGGGCTTCCCCGGTGGCGCAGTGGTTGAGAATCTGCCTGCCAATGCAGGGGACACGGGTTCGAGCCCTGGTCTGGGAAGATCCCACATGCCACGGAGCAACTAGGCCCGTGA